>NW_027479132.1:0-215985 GCF_051014685.1 Ptiloglossa arizonensis
GTTATACGTTATACGTCATAGGTTATACGTTATACGTTATACGTCATAAGTTATACGTTATACGTTATACGTTATACGTTATACGTCATACATTATACGTTATACGTTATACGTTATACGTTATACGTTATACGTTATACGTCATAGGTTATACGTTATACGTTATGCGGTATACGTTATACATTATACGTTATACGATATACGTTATACGTTATGCGTTGTGCGTTCTTCGTTACACGTTATACGTTATTCGGTATGCGTTATACGTTATACGTTATACGTTATACGTTATACGTTATACGTTATACGTTATACGTTATACGTTTACGTTATACGTTATACGTTATACGTTATACGTTATACGTTATACGTTTATACGTTATACGTTATACGTTATACGTTATACGTTATACGTTATACGTTATACGTTATACGTTATACGTTATACGTTATACGTTATGCGTTATGCGTTCTTCGTTACACGTTATACGTTATTCGGTTGCGTTATACGTTATACGTTATACTTTATACGTTATACGTTATACGTTATACGTTATACGTTATACGTTATACGTTATACGTTATACGTTATACGTTATACGTTATACGTTATACGTTATACGTTATACGTTATACGTTATACGTTATACGTTATATTTTATACGTTATACGTTATACGTTATACGTTATACGTTATACGTTATACGTTATACGTATACGTTATACGTTATACGTTATACGTTATACGTTATACGTTATACGTTATACGTTATACGTTATGCGTTATGCGTTCTTCGTTACACGTTATACGTTATTCGGTTTGCGTTATACGTTATACGTTATACGTTATACCGTTATACGTTATACGTTATACGTTATACGTTATACGTTATACGTTATACGTTATACGTTATACGTTATACGTTATACGTTATACGTTATACGTTATACGTTATACGTTATATTTATACGTTATACGTTATACGTTATACGTTATACGTTATACGTTATACGTTATACGTTATACGTTATACGTTATACGTTATACGTTATACGTTATACGTTATACGTTATACGTTATACGTTATACGTTATACGTTATATTTTATAAGTTATACGTTATACGTTACACATTATACGTTATACGTTATACGTTATACGTTATACGTTATACGTCATAGGTTATACGTTATACGTTATGCGGTATAACGTTATACATTATACGTTATACGATATACGTTACACGTTATGCGTTATGCGTTATGCGTTCTTCGTTACACGTTTACGTTATTCGGTATGCGTTTATACGTTATACGTTATACGTTATACGTTATACGTTATACGTTATACGTTATACGTTATACGTTATACGTTATACGTTATACGTTATACGTTATACGTTATACGTTATATTTTATACGTTATACGTTATACGTTATACGTTATACGTTATACGTTATACGTTATACGTTATACGTTATACGTTATACGTTAACGTTATACGTTATTCGTTATACGTTACGTTATACGTTAATATTTTTATAGTTATACTTTATACGTTATACGTTATACGTTATACGTTACACGTTACACGTATACCTCATAGGTTATACGTTATACGTTATACGTTACACGTTATACGTTATACGTTATACGTTATACGTCATAGGTTATACGTTAAACGTTATACGTTATACGTTATACATTATGCGTTATACGTTTTACGTTATTCGTTATACGTTATACGTTATACGTTATACGTATATGTTTTTACGTTATACGTTATACGTTTATACGTTATACGTTATACCTTATACGTTATACGTCTTAAACGTTTACGTTATACGTTATACGTTATACGTTATACGCTATACGTTACATGTTATACGTTATACGTAGTATGTAATGCGTCATACGTTTACGTTATTCGTTATACGTTTTTCGTTACAAGTTATACGTTATACGTTATACGTTATACGTCATAGGTTATACGTTATACGTTACATGTTATACGTTATACGTTATACGTTATACGATATACGTTATACGTTATACGTTATACGTTATACGTTATACGTTATACGTTATACGCTATACGTTACATGTTATACGTTATACATTATACGTTATACGTTATACGTTATACGTTATACGTTATACGTTATACGTTATACGTTATACGTTATACGTCATAGGCTATACGTTATACGATATACGTTATACGTTATACGTTATACGTTATATGTTATACGTTATACGTTATACGTTATACATTATACGTTATACGTTATACGTTATACGTTATACGTTATACGTCATAGGTTATACGTTATACGTTATGCGGTATACGTTTATACGTTGTACGTTATACGTTATACGTTATACATTATACGTTATACGTCATACGTTATACGTTATACGTCATAGGTGTTACGTTATACGTTATACGTTATACGTTATTCGTAATACGTTATACGTGATACGTTATACTTTGTACGTTATACGTTATACGTTATACGTTATACATTATACGTTATACGTTATACATTACATGTTATGCGTTATACGTTATACGTTATACGTTATCGTTATACGTTATTCGTTATACGTTATACGTTATACGTTATACGTTATAAGTTATACGTTATACGTTATACGTTATACGTTGTACGTTATACGTTATACGTTATACATTATACGTTATACGTTATACGTTATACGTTATACGTTATACGTTATACGTTATACGTCATAGGTTATACGTTATACGTTATGCGGTACACGTTATACATTATACGTTATACGATATACGTATACGTTATGCGTTATGCGTTCTTCGTACACGTTATACGTTATTCGGTATGCGTTATACGTTATACGTTATACGTTATACGTTATACGTTATACGTTATACGTTATCGTTATACGTTATACGTTATACGTTATACGTTATACGTTATACGTTATACGTATACGTTATTTGTTATACGTTTTACTTTTATACGTTATACGTTGTACGTTATACGTTATAAGTTGTACGTTATACGATATACGTTATACGTTATTCTTTATACGTTTATTCGTTACACGTTATACGTCATACTTATACGTTATACGTTTTACGTTATTCGTTTATACGTTATACGTTATACGAATATCCGTTATACGTTATACGTTATACGTTATACGTTATACGTTATACGTTATACGTATACGTTATACGTTACACGTTATACGTTATACGTTGTACGTTATACGTTATGAGTTGTACGTTTTACGTTATTCGTTATACGTTATACGTTATACGATATACGTTATACGTATACGTTATACGTTATACGTTATAGCTATACGTTATACGTTATACGTTTTACGTTATACGTTATACGTTATACGTTATACGTTATACGTTATACGTTATACGTTATACGTTATACGTTATACGTTATACGTCATAAGTTATACGTTATACGTTATACGTTATACGTTAGACGTTATACGTTATGCGTTATACGTTCTACGATATTCGTTGGTACGTCATACGTTATACGTTATACGTTTTACGTATTCGTTATACGTTAACGTTATACGATATACGTTATACGTTATACGTTATACGTTATACGTTATACGTTATACGTTATACGTTATACGTTATACGTATACGTTATACGTTATATGTTATACGTTATACGTTATACGTTATAAGTTATACGTTATACGTTATACGTTATACGTTGTACGTTATACGTATACGTTATACATTATACGTTATACGTTATACGTTATACGTTATACGTTATACGTCATAGGTTATACGTTATACGTTATGCGGTATACGTTATACATTATACGTTATACGATATACGTTATACGTTATGCGTTATGCCGTTCTTCGTTACACGTTGTACGTTATTCGGTATGCGTTATACGTTATACGTTATACGTTATACGTTATACGTTATACGTTATACGTTATACGTTATACGTTATACGTTATACGTTATACGTTATACGTTATACGTTATACGTTATACGTTATACGTTATACGTTATAAGTTATACGTTATACGTTATACGTTATACGTTATACGCTATACGTTATACGTTATACGTTTTACGTTATACGTTATACGTTATACGTTATACGTTATACGTTATACGTTATACGTTATACGTTATACGTTATACGTTATACGTTATACGTTATACGTTATACGTTATACGTTATACGTTATACGTTATACGTTATATTTTATACGTTATACGTTATACGTTATACGTTATACGTTATACGTTATACGTTATACGTTATACGTTATACGTTATACGTTATACGTTATATTTTATAAGTTATACGTTATACGTTATACTTATACGTTATACGTTATACGTTATACGTTATACGTTATACGTTATACGTTATACGTCATAGGTTATACGTTATACGTTATGCGGTATACGTCATACATTATACGTTATACGATATACGTTATACGTTATGCGATATGTGTTCTTCGTTACACGTTATACGTTATTCGGTATGCGTTTATACGTTATACGTTATACGTATACGTTATCGTTATACGTTATACGTTATACGTTATACGTTATACGTTATACGTATAGTTATACGTTATACGTTATACGTTATACGTTATACGTTATACGTTATACGTTATAGTTATACGTTATACGTTATACGTTATACGTTATACGTTATACGTTATACGTTATACGTTATACGTTTACGTTATACGTTTATATTTTATAAGTTATACGTTATACGTTATACGTTATACGTTATACGTTACACGTTACACGTTATACCTCATAGGTTATACGTTATACGTTATACGTTGTACGTTATACGTTATACGTTATACATTATACGTTATACGTTATACGTTATACGTTATACGTATACGTCATAGGTTATACGTTATACGTTATGCGGTTATACGTTATACATTATACGTTATACGATATACGTTTATACGTTATGCGTTATGCGTTCTTCGTTACACGTTGTACGTTATTCGGTATGCGTTATACGTTATACGTTATACGTTATACGTTATACGTTATACGTTATACGTTATACGTTATACGTTATACGTTATACGTTATACGTTATACGTTATACGTTATACGTTATACGTTATACGTTATACGTTATAAGTTATACGTTATACGTTAACGTTATACGTTATACGCTATACGTTATACGTTATACGTTATACGTTATACGTTATACGTTATACGTTATACGTTATATTTTATAAGTTATACGTTATACGTTATACATTATACGTTATACGTTATACGTTATACGTTATACGTTATACGTTATACGTTATACGTCATAGGTTATACGTTATACGTTATGCGGTATACGTTATACATTATACGTTATACGATATACGTTATACGTTATGCGATATGCGTTCTTCGTTGCACGTTATACGTTATTCGGTATGCGTTATACGTTATACGTTATACGTTATACGTTATACGTTATACGTTATACGTTATACGTTATACGTTATACGTTATACGTTATACGTTATACGTTATACGTTATACGTTATACGTTATACGTTATACGTTATACGTTATACGTTATATTTTATACGTTATACGTTATACGCTATACGTTATACGTTACACGTTATACGTTATACGTTATACGTTATACGTTATACGTTATACGTTATACGTTTACGTTATACGTTATATTTTATAAGTTATACGTTATACGTTATACGTTATACGTTATACGTTACACGTTACACGTTATACCTCATAGGTTATACGTTATACGTTATACGTTACACGTTATACGTTATACGTTATACGTTATACGTCATAGGTTATACGTTAAACGTTATACGTTATACGTTATACATTATGCGTTATACGTTTTACGTTATTCGTTATACGTTATACGTTATACGTTATACGTTATATGTTTTACGTTATACGTTATACGTTATACGTTATACGTTATACATTATACGTTATACGTTATACGTTAAACGTTATACGTTATACGTTATACGTTATACGTTATACGCTATACGTTACATGTTATACGTTATACGTAGTATGTTAATGCGTCATACGTTTTACGTTATTCGTTATACGTTTTTCGTTACAGTTATACGTTATACGTTATACGTTATACGTCATAGGTTATACGTTATACGTTTACGTTATACGTTATACATTATGCGTTATACGTTTTACGTTATTCGTTATACGTTATACGTTATACGTTTATACGTTATACGTTATACGTTATACGTTATACGTGTATCGTTATACGTTATACGTTATACGTTATACGTTGTACGGTATACGTTATACGTTATACGTTGTACGTTATACGTTATTCGTTATACGTTATACGTTAAACGTTATACGTTATACGTTATACGTTATACGTTATACGTTATACGTTATACGTTATACGTCATAGGTTATACGTTATACGTTATGCGTTATACGTTATACATTATACGTTATACGATATACGTTATACGTTATGCGTTATGCGTTCTTCGTTACACGTTATACGTTATACGTTATACGTTATATGTTTTACGTTATACGTTATACGTTATACGTTATACGTTATACGTTATATGTTTTACGTTATACGTTATACGTTATACGTTATACGTTATACGTTATACGTTATACGTTAAACGTTATACGTTATACGTTATACGTTATACGTTATACGTTATACGCTATACGTTACATGTTATACGTTATACGCTATACGTTATACGTTATACGTTATATTTTATAAGTTATACGTTATACGGTATACGGTTATACGTTATACGTTATACGTTATACGTTATACGATATACGTTATACGTTATACGTTATACGTTATACGTTATACGTTGTACGTTATACGTTATTCGTTATACGTTATACGTTAAACGTCTATACGTTATACGTTTACGTTATACGTATGTATACGTTATACGTTATACGGTAATACGTTACTACGTTATACGTTATACGCTATACGTTACATGTTATACGTTATACGTAGTATGCAATGCGTCATACGTTTTACGTTATACGTTATACGGTATACGTTCTACGTTGTACGTTACATGTTATACGTTTTACGTTATACGTTACACGGTATACGTTATACGTTGTACGTTACATGTTATACGTTATACGTTATACGTTATACGATATACGTTATACGTTATACGTTATACGTTATACGTTATACGTTATACGTTATACGCTATACGTTACATGTTATACGTTATACATCATACGTTAGACGTTATACGTTATACGTTATACGTAGTACTTACGTTATACGTTATACGTCATAGTTATACGTTATACGATATCGTTATACGTTATACGTTATACGTTATACGTTATACGTTATACGTTATACGTTATACGTTATACGTTATACGTTATACATTATACGTTATACGTTATACGTTATACGTTATACGTTATACGTCATAGGTTATTACGTTATACGTTATGCGGTATACGTTAGTACATTATACGTTATACGATATACGTTATACGTTATGCGTTATGCGTTCTTCGTTACACGTTATACGTTATTGGGTATGCATTATACGTTATACGTTATGCGTTATACGTTATACGTTATAGTTGTACGTTATACGATATACGTTATACGTTATTCGTTATACGTACTTCGTTACACTTTATACGTTATACGTTATACGTTATACGTTATACATTATACGTTATACATTATACGTTATACGTTATTCGTTATACGTTATACGTCATAGGTTACACGTTATACGTTATGCGGTATACGTTATACATTATACGTTATACGATATACGTTATACGTAATGCGTTATGCGTTCTTCGTTACACGTTATACGTTATTCGGTATGCGTTATTACGTTATACGTTATACGTTATACGTCATACGTTATACCTTATACGTATACGTTATACGTCATACGTTATACGTTACATGTTATACGTTATACGTAGTATGTAATGCGTCATACGTTTTACGTTATTCGTTATACGTTTTTCGTTACAAGTTATACGTTATACGTTATACGTTATACGTCATAGGTTATACGTTATACGTTATACGTTATACGTTATACATTATGCGTTATACGTTTTACGTTATTCGTTATACGTTTTACGTTATACGTTATACGTTATTGCGTTATACGTTCTACGATATTCGTTATACGTTATACGTTATTAGTTATACGTTATACGTTATACGTTATACGTCATAGGGTATACGTTATACGTTATGCGTTAAATGTTATACATTATACGTTATACGTATACGTTATACGTAATGCGTTATGCGTTCTTCGTTACACGTTTATACGTTATTCGGTATGCGTTATACGTTATACGTTATACGTTATACGTCATACGTTATACCTTATACGTTATACGTTATACGTCATACGTTATACGTTACATGTTATACGTTATACGTAGTATGTAATGCGTCATACGTTTTACGTTATTCGTTATACGTTTTTCGTTACAAGTTATACGTTATACGTTATACGTTATACGTCATAGGTTATACGTTATACGTATACGTATACGTTATACGTTATACGTTATACGTTATACGTTGTACGTTATACGTTATACGTTATACGTTATACGTTGTACGTTATACGTTATACGTCATAAGTTATACGTTATACGTTATACGTTATACGTTATACGTTATACGTTATACGTTATACGTTATACGTTATACGTTATGCGTTGATACGTTCTACGATATTCGTTATACGTTATACGTTATTAGTTAATACGTTATACGTTATACGTTATACGTCATAGGGTATACGTTATACGTTATGCGTTATATGTTATACATTATACGTTATACGATATACGTTATACGATATGCGTTATGCGTTCTTCGTTACACGTTATAACGTTATTCGGTATGCGTTATTACGTTATACGTTATACGTTATACGTTATACGTTATACGTGATACGTTTATACGTTATACGATATACGTTATACGTTATACGTTATACGTTATACGTTATACGTTGTACGTTATACGTTAAACGTTATACGTTATACGTTACATGTTATACGTTATACATTATACGTTATACGTTATACGTTATACGTTATACGTTATACGTTATACGTTATGCGTTATGCGTTATACGTTGTACGGTATACGTTATACGTTGTACGTTATATGTTATACGTAATACGTTATACGTTATACGATATACGTTATACGTTATACGTTATACGTTATACGTTATACGTTATACGTTATACGCTATACGTTACATGTTATACGTTATACATTATACGTTATACGCTATACGTTATACGTTATACGTTATACGTTATACGTTAGACGTTATACATTATACGTTATACGTTATACGTATATGTTATACGTTCTACGTCATAGGTTATACGTTATACGTTATGCGGTATACGTTATACGTTATACGTTATACGTTATACGTTATATGTTATGCCTTATACATTATACGTTATACGTTATACGTTATACGTTATAGTATACGTTATACGTTATACGTTATACGTTATACGTTGACGTTATACGTTATACGTTATACGTTGTACGTTATACGTTATACGTTATACGTTATACGTTATACGTTATACGTTATACGTTATACGTCCATAGGTTATACGTTATACGTTATGCGTTATACGTTATACATTATACGTTATGCGATATACGTTATACGTTATGCGTTATGCGTTCTTCATTACACGTTATACGTTATTCGGTATGCGTTATACGTTATACGTTATACGTTATACGGTATACGTCATACGTTATACGTTATACGTTATACGTTATACGATATACGTTATACGTTATACGTTATACGTTATACGTTATACGTTGTACGTTATACGTTATACGTTATACGTTATACGTTACATGTTATACGTTATACGTAGTATGTAATGCGTCATACGTTTTACGTTATACGTTATACGGTATACGTTATACGTTGTACGTTACATGTTATACGTTATACGTTATACGTTATACGATATACGTTATACGTTATACGTTATACGTATAACGTTATACGTTATACGCTATACGTTACATGTTATACGTTATACGTAGTATGTAATGCGTCATACGTTTTACGTTATACGTTATACGGTATACGTTATACGTTGTACGTTACATGTTATACGTTATACGTTATACGTTATAAGATATACGTTATACGTTATACGTTATACGTTATACGTTATACGTTATACGTTATACGTTATACGTTATACGCTATACGTTACATGTTATACGTTATACATTATACGTTATACGCTATACGTTATACTGTTATACGTTATACGTTATACGTTATACGTTATACGTTATACGTTATACGTTAATACGTTATATGTTATACGTTATACGTCATAGGTTATACGTTATACGTTATGCGGTATAACGTTATACGTCATACGTTATACGTTGTACGTTATACGTTATACGTTATACGTTACACGTTATACGTTATGCGTTATACGTTATACGTTATACGTTATACGTTATACGTTATACGTTATACGTTATACGTTATACGTTATACGTGATACGTTATACGTTCTACGTATACGTTATACGTTATACGTTATACGTTATACGTTATACGCTATACGTTACATGTTATGCGTTATACATTATACGTTATACGTTATACGTTATACGTTATACGTTATACGTTATACGTTATACGTTATACGTTATACGTTATACGTTATACGTTATACGTTATACGTTATACGTTATACGTTATACGTTATACGTTATACGTTATACTTTGTACGTTATACGTTATACGTTATACGTTATACGTTATACGTATACGTTATGCGTTATACGTTATACGTTATACGTTCTACGATATTCGTTATACGTTATACGTTATTAGTTATACGTTATACGTTATACGTTATACGTCATTGGGATATACGTTATACGTTATGCGTTATATGTCATACATTATACGTTATACGATATACGTTATACGTTATGCGTTATGCGTTCTTCGTTACACGTTATACGTTATTCGGTATGCGTTATACGTTATACGTTATACGTTATACGTTGTACGTTATACGTTATACGTTATACGTTATACGTTATACGTTATACGTTATACGTCATAAGTTATACGTTATACGGTTATACGTTATACGTTATACGTTATACGTTATACGTTATACGTTATGCGTATACGTTGTACGATATTCGTTATACGTTATACGTTATTAGTTATACGTATACGTTATACGTTATACGTCATAGAGTATACGTTATACGTTATGCGTTATATGTTATACATTATACGTTATACGATATACGTTATACGTTATGCGTTATGCGTTCTTCGTTACACGTTATACGTTATTCGGTATGCGTTATACGTTATACGTTATACGTTATACGTTATACGTTATACGTTATACGTTATACGTTATACGATATACGTTATACGTTATACGTTATACGTTATACGTTATACGTTATACGTTGTACGTTATACGTTACACGTTATACGTTATACGTTATACGTTATACGTTATACGTTATACGTTACACGCTATACGTTATACGTTATACGTTATACGTTATACGTTATACGTTATCACGTTACACGTTATACGTTACACGTTATACGTTTCACGTTATACGTTACACGTTATACGTTACACGTTATACGTTACACGTTATACGTTATACGTTATACGTTATACGTTATACGTTTACGTTATACGTTATACGTTATACGTTACACGTTATACGTTACACGTTATACGTTGCACGTTATACGTTACACGTTATACGTTACACGTTATACGTTACACGTTATACGTTACACGTTATACGTATACGTTACACGTTATACGTTAACGTTATACGTTACAAGTTATACGTTACACGTTATACGTTACACGTTATACGTTAAACGTTATACGTTATACGTTATAAGTTATACGTTATACGTTATACGTTATACGTTACACGTTATACGTTATACGTTATACGTTATACGTTATACGTTATACGTTATACGTTATACGTTATATGTTATACGTTATACGTAATATGTGATACGTTATACGATTTACGTTATTCGTTATACGTTCTTCGTTATGCGTTGTACAGTATACGTTGTGCGCTATACGTTATACGTTATACGTATACGTTATACGTTATACGTAATACGTTATACGTTATACGTTATACGTTATACGTTATACGTTATGCGTTATACGTTATACGTTATACGTTATACGTCATACGTTATACGATTATACGTTATACGTTATACGTTTTTACGTTATACGTCATAGGTTACACGATACACGTTGTACGTTTATACGTAATATGTAATACGTTATACGTTTTACGTTATTCGTTATACGTTCTTCGTTCACGTTGTACGTCATACGTTATGCGTTATACGTTACACGTTATATGTTATTCGTTATACGTTATACGTTATACGTTATACGTATACGTATACGTTATACGTTATACGTTATACGTTATACGTTATACGTTATACGTTATACGTTATACGTTATACGTTATACGTTATATGTTATACGTTATACGTAATATGTGATACGTTATACGATTTACGTTATTCGTTATACGTCTTCGTTATGCGTTGTACAGTATACGTTGTGCGCTATACGTTATACGTTATACGTGATACATTATACGTTATACGTTATACGTTATACGTTATACGATATACGTTATACGTTATACGTTATACGTTATACGTTATACGTTATACGTTATACGTTATACGTTATACGTTATACGTTATACGTTATACGTTATGCGTTATACGTTATACGTTATACGTTATACGTCATACGTATACGTTATACGTTATACGTTATACGTTTTACGTTATACGTCATAGGTTACACGATACACGTTGTACGTTATACGTAATATGTAATACGTTATACGTTTTACGTTATTCGTTATACGTTCTTCGTTACACGTTGTACGTCATACGTTATGCGGTATACGTTACACGTTATATGTTATTCGTTATACGTTATACGTTATACGTCGTATACGTTATACGTTATACGTTATACGTTATACGTTATACGTTATACGTTATACGTTATACGTTATACGTTACACGTTATACGTTACACGTTATACGTTACACGTTAACGTTATACGTTACACGTTATACGTTACACGTTATAGTTTAGTAACGTTATACGTTACACGTTATTACGTTATACGTTATACGTTATACGTTATACGTTATACGTTATACGTTATACGTTATACGTTATATGTATACGTTATACGTAATATGTGATACGTTATACGATTTACGTTATTCGTTATACGTTCTTCGTTATGCGTTGTACAGTATACGTTGTGCGCTATACGTTATACGTTATACGTGATACATTATACGTTATACGTTATACGTTATACGTTATACGTTATACGTTATACGTATATCGTTATACGATATACGTTATACGTTATACGTTATACGTATTACGTTATACGTTATACGTTATCGTTATACGTTATACGTTATACGTTATACGTTATACGTTATGCGTTATACGTTATACGTTATACGTTATACGTCATACGTTACGTTATACGTTATACGTTATACGTTTTACGTTATACGTCATAGGTTACACGATACACGTTGTACGTTATACGTAATATGGTAATACGTTATACGTTTTACGTTATTCGTTATACGTTCCTCGTTACACGTTGTACGTCATACGTTATGCGTTATACGTTACACGTTATATGTTTTTCGTTATACGTTATACGTTATACGTTATACGTTATACGTTATTCGTTATACGTTATACGTTATACGTTATACGTTATACGTTATACGTTATACGTTATACGTTATACGTATACGTTATACGTTATACGTTATACGTTAGACGTTATACGTTATACGTCATACGTTATACGTTATACGTTATACGTTATACGTTATACGTTATACGTTATACGTTATACGTTATACGTTATACGTTATACGTTATACGTTATACGTTATACGTTATACGTTATACGTTATACGTTATACGTTATACGTTATACGTTATACGTCATAGCTTACACGATACACGTTATACGTCATACGTTATACGTTACAATTATACGTCACAACGTTATGCGTTATACGTTACACGTTATACGTTATACCTTATACGTATACGTTATACGTTATACGTTATACGTTATACGTTATACGTTATACGTTATACGTTATACGTTATACGTTACGTTATATGTTATACGTTATACGTAATTGTGATACGTTATACGATTTACGTTATTCGTTATACGTCTTCGTTATGCGTTGTACAGTATACGTTGTGCGCTATACGTTATACGTTATACGTGATACATTATACGTTATACGTTATACGTTATACGTTATACGATATACGTTATACGTTATACGTTATACGTTATACCGTTTATACGTTATACGTTATACGTTATACGTTATACGTTATACGTTTATACGTTATACGTTATGCGTTATAACGTTATACGTTATACGTTATACGTCATACGTTATACGTTATACGTATACGTTATACGTTTTAACGTTATACGTCATAGGTTACACGATACACGTTGTACGTTATACGTAATATGTAATACGTTATACGTTTTACGTTATTCGTTATACGTTCTTCGTTACAACGTTGTACGTCATACGTTATGCGTTATACGTTACACGTTATATGTTATTCGTTATACGTTATACGTTATACGTTATACGTTATACGTTATACGTTATACGTTATACGTTATACGTTATACGTTATACGTTATACGTTATACGTTATACGTTACACGTTATACGTTACACGTTATACGTTACACGTTATACGTTACACGTTATACGTACACGTTTACGTTACACGTTATACGTTATACGTTATACGTTACACGTTATACGTTATACGTTATACGTTATACGTTATACGTTATACGTTATACGTTATACGTTATACGTTATATGTTATACGTTATACGTAATATGTGATACGTTATACGATTTACGTTATTCGTTATACGTTCTTCGTTATGCGTTGTACAGTATACGTTGTGCGCTATACGTTATACGTTATACGTGATACATTATACGTTATACGTTATACGTTATACGTTATACGTTATACGTTATACGTTATACGTTATACGATATACGTTATACGTTATACGTTATACGTTATACGTTATACGTATACGTTATACGTTATACGTTATACGTTATACGTTATACGTTATACGTTATGCGTTATACGTTATACGTTATACGTTATACGTCATACGTTATACGTTATACGTTATACGTTATACGTTTTACGTTATACGTCATAGGTTACACGATACACGTTGTACGTTATACGTAATATGTAATACGTTATACGTTTTACGTTATTCGTTATACGTTCCTCGTTACACGTTGTACGTCATACGTTATGCGTTATACGTTACACGTTATATGTTATTCGTTATACGTTATACGTTATACGTTATACGTTATACGTTATACGTTATACGTTATACGTTATACGTTATACGTTATACGTTATACGTTATACGTTATACGTTATACGTTATACGTTATACGTTATACGTTATACGTTATACGTTATACGTTATACGTCATACGTTATACGTTATACGTTATACGTTATACGTTATACGTTATACGTTATACGTTATACGTTATACGTTATACGTTATACGTTATACGTTATACGTTATACGTTATACGTTATACGTTATACGTTATACGTTATACGTTATACGTATACGTCATAGCTTACACGATACACGTTATACGTCATACGTTATACGTTACAATTATACGTCACACGTTATGCGTTATACGTTACAACGTTATACGTTATACCTTATACGTTATACGTTATACGTTATACGTTAAAAGTTATACGTTATACGTTACACGTTATACGTTATACGTTACACGTTATACGTTATACGTTACACGTTATACGTTATACGTTATACGTTATACGTTATACGTTATACGTTATACGTTATACGTTATACGTTATACGTTATACGTTATACGTTATACGTTACACGTTATACGTTATACGTCACACGTTATACGTTATACGTTACACGTTATACGTTATACGTTATACGTTATACGTTATACGATATACGTTATACGTTATACGTTATACGTTATACGTTATACGTTATACGTTATACGTTATCCGTTATACGTTATGCGTTATTACGTTATACGTTATACGTTATACGTTTACGTTATACGTTACACGTTATACGTTACACGTTATACGTACACGTTATAGTTACACGTTATACGTTACACGTTATACGTTACACGTTATACGTTACACGTTATACGTTACACGTTATACGTTATACGTTATACGTTATACGTTATACGTTATACGTTATACGTTATACGTTACACGTTATACGTTACACGTTATACGTTGCACGTTATACGTTACACGTTATACGTAACACGTTATACGTTACACGTTATACGTTACACGTTATACGTTACACGTTATACGTTATACGTTACACGTTATACGTTAAACGTTATCGTTACAAGTTATACGTTACACGTTATACGTTACACGTTATACGTTAAACGTTAGACGTTATACGTTATAAGTTATACGTTATACGTTATACGTTATACGTTACACGTTATACGTTATACGTTATACGTTATACGTTATACGTTATACGTTATACGTTATACGTTATATGTTATACGTTTATACGTAATATGTGATACGTTATACGATTACGTTATTCGTTATACGTTCTTCGTTATGCGTTGGTACAGTATACGTTGTGCGCTATACGTTATACGTTATACGTGATATATTATACGTTATACGTTATACGTTATACGTTATACGATATACGTTATACGTTATACGTTATACGTTATACGTTATACGTTATACGTTATACGTTATATGTTATACGTTATACGATATACGTGATACGTTATACGTTATACGTTATACGTTATACGTTATACGTTATACGTTATACGTTATACGTTATACGTTATTGCGTTATACGTTATACGTTTATACGTTATACGTTTATACGTTATACGTTATACGTTATACGTTATACGTTATACGTTATACGTTATACGTTATACGTTATACGTTATACGTTATATGTTATACGTTATACGTAATATGTGATACGTTATACGATTACGTTTTCGTTATACGTTCTTCGTTATGCGTTGTACAGTATACGTTGTGCGCTATACGTTATACGTTATACGTGATACATTATACGTTATACGTTATACGTTATACGTTATACGTTATACGATATACGTTATACGTTATACGTTATACGTTTACGTTATACGTTATACGTTATACGTTATACGTTATACGTTATACGTTATACGTTATGCGTTATACGTTATACGTTATACGTTATACGTCATACGTTATACGTTATACGTTATACGTTATACGTTTTACGTTATACGTCATAGGTTACACGATACACGTTGTACGTTATACGTAATATGTAATACGTTATACGTTTTACGTTATTCGTTATACGTTCTTCGTTACACGTTGTACGTCATACGTTATGCGCTATACGTTACACGTTATATGTTATTCGTTATACGTTATACGTTATACGTTATACGTTATACGTTATACGTTATACGTTATACGTTATACGTTATACGTTATACGTTATACGTTATACGTTACACGTTATAACGTTACACGTTATACGTTACACGTTATACGTTACACGTTATACGTTACACGTTATACGTTTACACGTTATACGTTATACGTTATACGTTATACGTATACGTTACACGTTATACGTTATACGTTATACGTTATACGTTATCGTTATACGTTATACGTTATACGTTATACGTTATATGTTATACGTTATACGTAATATGTGATACGTTATACGTTTACGTTATTCGTTATACGTTCTTCGTATGCGTTGTACAGTATACGTTGTGCGCTATACGTTATACGTTATACGTGATACATTATACGTTATACGTTATACGTTATACGTTATACGTTATACGTTATACGTCATAGCTTACACGATACACGTTATACGTCATACGTTATACGTTACAATTATACGTCACACGTTATGCGTTATACGTTACACGTTATACGTTATACCTTATACGTTATACGTTATACGTTATACGTTAAAAGTTATACGTTATACGTACACGTTATACGTTATACGTTACACGTTATACGTTATACGTTACTGTAACGTATAACGTATAACGTGTAACGTATAACGTATAACGTGTAACGTATAACGTATAACTTTTAACGTATAACGTATAACGTATAACGTATAAGGTATAACGTATAACGTGTAACGTATAACGCATAACGTGTGACGTATAATTGTAACGTATAACGTATGACGTATAACGTGTATCGTGTAAGCTATGACGTATAACGTATAACGTATAACGTATAACGTATAACGTATAACGTATAATGTATCACGTATAACGTATAACGTATAGCGCACAACGTATACTGTACAACGCATAACGAAGAACGTATAACGAATAACGTAAATCGTATAACGTATCACATATTACGTATAACGTATAACATATAACGTATAACGTATAACGTATAACGTATAACGTATAACGTATAACGTATAACGTATAACGTATAACGTGTAACGTATAACGTATAACGTATAACGTGTAACGTATAACGTGTAACGTATAACGTGTAACGTATAACGTGTAACGTATAACGTGTAACGTATAACGTGTAACGTATAACGTGTAACGTATAACGTATAACGTCTAACGTATAACGTATAACGTATAACGTATAACGTATAACGTATAACGTATAACGTATAACGTATAACGTATAACGAATAACATATAACGTGTAACGTATAGGCGCATAACGTATGACGTACAACGTGTAACGAAGAACGTATAACGAATAACGTAAAACGTATAACGTATTACATATTACGTATAACGTACAACGTGTATCGTGTAACCTATGACGTATAACGTAAAACGTATAACGTATAACGTATAACGTATAACGTATGACGTATAACGTATAACGTATAACGTATAACGCATAACGTATAACGTATAACGTATAACGTATAACGTATAACGTATAACGTATAACGTATAACGTATAACGTATAACGTATAACGTATATCGTATAACGTATAACGTATAACGTATAACGTATAACGTATAATGTATCACGTATAACGTATAACGTATAGCGCACAACGTATACTGTACAACGCATAACGAAGAACGTATAACGAATAACGTAAATCGTATAACGTATCACATATTACGTATAACGTATAACATATAACGTATAACGTATAACGTATAACGTATAACGTATAACGTATAACGTATAACGTATAACGTATAACGTATAACGTATAACGTATAACGTATAACGTATAACGTATAACGTATAACGCATAACGTATAACGTATAACGTATAACGTATAACGTATAACGTATAACGTATAACGTATAACGTATAACGTATAACGTATAACGTATATCGTATAACGTATAACATATAACGTATAACGTATAACGTATAACGTATAACGTATAACGTATAACGTATAACGTATATCGTATAACGTATAACGTATAACGTATAACGTATAATATATCACGTATAACGTATAACGTATAGCGCACAACGTATACTGTACAACGCATAACGAAGAACGTATAACGAATAACGTAAATCGTATAACGTATCACATATTACGTATAACGTATAACATATAACGTATAACGTATAACGTATAACGTATAACGTATAACGTATAACGTATACGTATAACGTGTAACGTATAACGTATAACGTATAACGTATAACTTATAACGTATAACGTATAACGTTTAACGTATAACGTGTAACGTATAACGTGTAACGTATAACTTGTAACGTATAACGTTTAACGTATAACGTGTAACGTATAACGTATAACGTGTAACGTATAACGTGTAACGTATAACGTGTAACGTATAACGTGTTACGTATAACGTGTAACGTATAACGTGCAACGTATAACGTGTAACGTATAACGTGTAACGTATAACGTATAACGTATAACGTATAACGTATAACGTATAACGTATAACGTATAACGTGTAACGTATAACGTGTAACGTATAACGTGTAACGTATAACGTGTAACGTATAACGTGTAACGTATAACGTGTAACGTATAACGTGTAACGTATAACGTGTAACGTATAACGTATAACGTATAACGTATAACGTATAACGTATAACGCATAACGTATAACGTATAACGTATAACGTATAACGTATAACGTATAACGTATAACGTATAACGTATAACGTATATCGTATAACGTATAACGTATAACGTATAACGTATAACGTGTAACGTATAACGTATAACGTGTGACGTATAACGTATAACGTGTAACGTATAACGTATAACGTATAACGTATAACGTATAACGTATAACGTATAACGTATAACGTATAACGTATAACGTATAAACGTATAACGTATAACGTGTAACGTATAACGTATAACGTGTAACGTATAACGTATAACGTGTAACGTATAACGTATAACTTTTAACGTATAACGTATAACGTATAACGTATAAGGTATAACGTATAACGTGTAACGTATAACGCATAACGTGTGACGTATAATTGTAACGTATAACGTATGACGTATAACGTGTATCGTGTAAGCTATGACGTATAACGTATAACGTATAACGTATAACGTATAACGTATAACGTATAACGTATAACGTATAACGTATAACGTATAACGTATAACGTATAACGTATAACGTATAACGTATAACGTATAACGTATAACGTATAACGTATAACGTATAACGTATGACGTATAACGTATAACGTATAACGTATAACGTATAACGTATAACGTATAACGTATAACGTATAACGTATAACGTATAACGTATAACGTATAACGTATAACGTATAACGTATAACGTATAACGTATAACGTATAACGTATAACGTATAACGTATAACGAATAACATATAACGTTGTAACGTATAACGCATAACGTATGACGTACAACGTGTAACGAGGAACGTATAACGAATAACGTAAAACGTATAACGTATTACATATTACGTATAACGTACAACGTGTATCGTGTAACCTATGACGTATAACGTAAAACGTATAACGTATAACGTAATAACGTATAACGTATGACGTATAACGTATAACGTATAACGTATAACGCATAACGTATAACGTATAACGTATAACGTATAACGTATAACGTATAACGTATAACGTATAACGTATAACGTATAACGTATAACGTATAACGTATATCGTATAACGTATAACGTATAACGTATAACGTATAACGTATAACGTATAACGTATAACGTATAATGTATCACGTATAACGTATACACGTATAGCGCACAACGTATACTGTACAACGCATAACGAAGAACGTATAACGAATAACGTAAATCGTATAACGTATCACATATTACGTATAACGTATAACATATAACGTATAACGTATAACGTATAACGTATAACGTATAACGTATAACGTATAACGTATAACGTATAACGTGTAACGTATAACGTATAACGTATAACGTGTAACGTATAACGTGTAACGTATAACGTGTAACGTATAACGTGTAACGTATAACGTGTAACGTATAACGTGTAACGTATAACGTATAACGTATAACGTATAACGTATAACGTATAACGTATAACGTATAACGTATAACGTATAACGTATAACGTATAACGTATAACGTATAACGAATAACATATAACGTGTAACGTATAACGCATAACGTATGACGTACAACGTGTAACGAAGAACGTATAACGAATAACGTAAAACGTATAACGTATTACATATTACGTATAACGTACAACGTGTATCGTGTAACCTATGACGTATAACGTAAAACGTATAACGTATAACGTATAACGTATAACGTATGACGTATAACGTATAACGTATAACGTATAACGCATAACGTATAACGTATAACGTATAACGTATAACGTATAACGTATAACGTATAACGTATAACGTATAACGTATAACGTATAACGTATAACGTATATCGTATAACGTATAACGTATAACGTATAACGTATAATGTATCACGTATAACGTATAACGTATAGCGCACAACGTATACTGTACAACGCATAACGAAGAACGTATAACGAATAACGTAAATCGTATAACGTATCACATATTACGTATAACGTATAACATATAACGTATAACGTATAACGTATAACGTATAACGTATACGTATAACGTATAACGTATAACGTATAACGTATAACGTATAACGTATAAGGTATAACGTATAACGTGTAACGTATAACGCATAACGTGTGACGTATAATTGTAACGTATAACGTATGACGTATAACGTGTATCGTGTAAGCTATGACGATAACGTATAACGTATAACGTATAACGTATAACGTATAACGTATAACGTATAACGTATAACGTATAACGTATAACGTATAACGTATAACGTATAACGTATAACGTATAACGTATAACGTATAACGTATAACGTATAACGTATAACGTATGACGTATAACGTATAACGTATAACGTATAACGTATAACGTATAACGTATAACGTATAACGTATAACGTATAACGTATAACGTATAACGTATAACGTATAACGTATAACGTATAACGAATAACGTATAACGTATAACGTATAACGTATAACGTATAACGAATAACATATAACGTGTAACGTATAACGCATAACGTATGACGTACAACGTGTAACGAGGAACGTATAACGAATAACGTAAAACGTATAACGTATTACATATTACGTATAACGTACAACGTGTATCGTGTAACCTATGACGTATAACGTAAAACGTATAACGTATAACGTATAACGTATAACGTATGACGTATAACGTATAACGTATAACGTATAACGCATAACGTATAACGTATAACGTATAACGTATAACGTATAACGTATAACGTATAACGTATAACGTATAACGTATAACGTATAACGTATAACGTATATCGTATAACGTATAACGTATAACGTATAACGTATAACGTATAACGTATAACGTATAACGTATAATGTATCACGTATAACGTATAACGTATAGCGCACAACGTATACTGTACAACGCATAACGAAGAACGTATAACGAATAACGTAAATCGTATAACGTATCACATATTACGTATAACGTATAACATATAACGTATAACGTATAACGTATAACGTATAACGTATAACGTATAACGTATAACGTATAACGTATAACGTGTAACGTATAACGTATAACGTATAACGTGTAACGTATAACGTGTAACGTATAACGTGTAACGTATAACGTGTAACGTATAACGTGTAACGTATAACGTGTAACGTATAACGTATAACGTATAACGTATAACGTATAACGTATAACGTATAACGTATAACGTATAACGTATAACGTATAACGTATAACGTATAACGTATAACGAATAACATATAACGTGTAACGTATAACGCATAACGTATGACGTACAACGTGTAACGAAGAACGTATAACGAATAACGTAAAACGTATAACGTATTACATATTACGTATAACGTACAACGTGTATCGTGTAACCTATGAGTATAACGTAAAACGTATAACGTATAACGTATAACGTATAACGTATGACGTATAACGTATAACGTATAACGTATAAACGCATAACGTATAACGTATAACGTATAACGTATAACGTATAACGTATAACGTATAACGTATAACGTATAACGTATAACGTATAACGTATAACGTATATCGTATAACGTATAACGTATAACGTATAACGTATAATGTATCACGTATAACGTATAACGTATAGCGCACAACGTATACTGTACAACGCATAACGAAGAACGTATAACGAATAACGTAAATCGTATAACGTATCACATATTACGTATAACGTATAACATATAACGTATAACGTATAACGTATAACGTATAACGTATAACGTATAACGTATAACGTATAACGTATAACGTATAACGTATAACGTATAACGTATAACGTATAACGTATAACGTATAACGAATAACATATAACGTGTAACGTATAACGCATAACGTATGACGTACAACGTGTAACGAAGAACGTATAAACGAATAACGTAAAACGTATAACGTATTACATATTACGTATAACGTACAACGTGTATCGTGTAACCTATGACGTATAACGTAAAACGTATAACGTATAACGTATAACGTATAACGTATGACGTATAACGTATAACGTATAACGTATAACGCATAACGTATAACGTATAACGTATAACGTATAACGTATAACGTATAACGTATAACGTATAACGTATAACGTATAACGTATAACGTATAGCGCACAACGTATACTGTACAACGCATAACGAAGAACGTATAACGAATAACGTAAATCGTATAACGTATCACATATTACGTATAACGTATAACATATAACGTATAACGTATAACGTATAACGTATAACGTATAACGTATAACGTATAACGTATAACGTGTAACGTATAACGTATAACGTATAACGTATAACTTATAACGTATAACGTATAACGTTTAACGTATAACGTGTAACGTATAACGTGTAACGTATAACTTGTAACGTATAACGTTTAACGTATAACGTGTAACGTATAACGTATAACGTGTAACGTATAACGTGTAACGTATAACGTGTAACGTATAACGTGTAACGTATAACGTGCAACGTATAACGTGTAACGTATAACGTGTAACGTATAACGTATAACGTATAACGTATAACGTATAACGTATAACGTATAACGTATAACGTATAACGTGTAACGTATAACGTGTAACGTATAACGTGTAACGTATAACGTGAAACGTATAACGTGTAACGTATAACGTGTAACGTGATAACGTATAACGTATAACGTATAACGTATAACGTATAACGTATAGCGTGTAACGTATAACGTATAACGTATAACGTATAACGTATAACGTATAACGTGTAACGTATAACGTACACACGTATAACGTATAACGTATAACGTATAACGTATAACGTATAACGTATATCGTATAACGTATAACGTATAACGTATAACGTATAACGTATAACGTATAACGTATAACGTATAACGCATACCGAATAACGTATAACGTGTAACGAAGAACGCATAACGCATAACGTATAACGTATATCGTATAACGTATAATGTATAACATATAACGCATAACGTATAACGTATACTCTATGACGTATAACGTATAACGTATAACGTATAACTAATAACGTATAACGTATAACGAATATCGTACAACGTATAACGCATAACGTATAACGTATAACGTATAACGTATAACGTATAACGTATAACGTATAACGTATAACTTATGACGTATAACGTATAACGTATAACGTATAACGTATAACGTATAACGTATAACGTACAACGTATAACGTATAACGTATAACGTATAACGCATACCGAATAACGTATAACGTGTAACGAAGAACGCATAACGCATAACGTATAACGTATATCGTATAACGTATAATGTATGACATATAACGCATAACGTATAACGTATACCCAATGACGTATAACGTATAACGTATAACGTATAACTAATAACGTATAACGTATAACGAATATCGTAGAACGTATAACGTATAACGTATAACGCATAACGTATAACGTATAACGTATAACGTATAACGTATAACGTATAACGTACAAAGTATAACGTATAACGTATAACGTATAACGTATAACGTATAACGTATAACGTATAACGTATAACGTATAACGTATAACGTATAACGTATAACGTATAACGTATAACGTATAACGTATAAACGTATAACGTATAACGTATAATGTATAACGCATAACATGTAACGTATAGCGTATAACGTATAACGTATAACGTATAACGTATAACGTATAACGTATAACGTATAACGTATCACGTATAACGTATAACGTATAACGTATAACGTATAACGTATAACGTATAACGTATAACGTATAACGTATAACGCATAACGTATAACGTGTAACGTATAACGTATAACGTATAACGTACAACGTATAACGTATGACGTATAACGTATACCGCATAACGTATAACGTATAACCTATGACGTATAACGTATAACATATAACGTATAACGTATAACGTATAACGTATAACGTATAACGTATAACGTATAACGTATAACGTATAACGTATAGCGTATAACGTATAATGTATAACGTATAACATGTAACGTATAGCGTATAACGTATAACGTATAACGTATAACGTATAACGTATAACGTATAACGTATAACGTATAACGTATATCTTATAACGTATAACGTATAACGTATAACATGTAACGTACAACGTATAACGTATACCGTATAACGTATAACGTAAAACGTATGACGCATTACATACTACGTATAACGTATAACATGTAACGTATAGCGTATAACGTATAACGTATAACGTATAACGTATAACGTATAACGTATATCGTATAACGTATAACGTATAACGTATAACATGTAACGTACAACGTATAACGTATACCGTATAACGTATAACGTAAAACGTATGACGCATTACATACTACGTATAACGTATAACATGTAACGTATAACGTATAACGTATAACGTATAACGTACAACGTATAACGTATAACGTATAACGTATAACGTATAACGTATATCGTATAACGTATAACGTATAACGTATAACGTATAACGTATACCGTATAACGTATAACGTATAACGTATAACGCATACCGAATAACGTATAACGTGTAATGAAGAACGCATAACGCATAACGTATAACGTATATCGCATAACGTATAATGTATAACGTATAACGCATAACGTATAACGTATAACCTATGACGTATAACGTATAACGTATAACGTATAACGTATAACGTATAACGTATAACGTATAACGTACAACGTATAACGTATAACGTATAACGTACAACGTATAACGTATAACGTATAACGTATAACGTATAACGTATAACGTATAACGTATAACGTATAACGTATAATGTATAAGGCATAACATATAACGTATAACGTATAACGTATAACGTATAACGTATACCGCATAACGTATAACGTATAACCTATGACGTATAACGTATAACATATAACGTATAACGTATAACGTATAATGTATAACGTATAACGTATAACGTATAACGTATAACGTATAACGTATAGCGTATAACGTATAATGTATAACGTATAACATGTAACGTATAGCGTATAACGTATAACGTATAACGTATAACGTATAACGTATAACGTATAACGTATATCGTATAACGTATAACGTATTACGTATAACATATAACGTACAACGTATAACGTATACCGTACAACGTATAACGCATAACGCATAACGTATAACGTATAACGTATAACGTATAACGTATAACGTATAACGTATAATGTATAACGTATAACATGTAACGTATAACGTATAACGTTTAACGTATAACGTACAACGTATAACGTATAACGTATAACGTATAACGTATAACGTATATCGTATAACGTATAACGTATAACGTATAACGTATAACGTATAACGTATAACGTATAACGTATAACGCATACCGAAATAACGTATAACGTGTAACGAAGAACGCATAACGCATATCGTATAACGTATATCGTATAACGTATAATGTATAACATATAACGCATAACGTATAACGTATACCCTATGACGTATAACGTATAACGTATAACGTATAACTAATAACGTATAACGTATAACGAATATCGTAGAACGTATAACGCATAACGTATAACGTATAACGTATAACGTATAACGTATAACGTATAACGTATAACGTATAACGTATAACGTATAACTTATGACGTATAACGTATAACGTACAACGTATAACGTATAACGTATAACGTATAACGTACAACGTATAACGTATAACGTATAACGTATAACGTATAACGTATAACGTATAACGTATAACCTATGACGTATAACGTATAACGTATAACGTATAACTTGTAACGAAAAACGTATAACGAATAACGTAAAACGTATGACGCATTACATACTACGTATAACGTATAACATGTAACGTATAACGTATGACGTATAACGTATAACGTATAAGGTATAACGTATGACGTATAACGTATAACGTATAACGTATAACGCATACCGAATAACGTATAACGTGTAACGAAGAACGCATAACGCATTACGTATAACGTATATCGTATAACGTATAATGTATAACATATAACGCATAACGTATAACGTATACCCTATGACGTATAACGTATAACGTATAACGTATAACTAATAACGTATAACGTATAACGAATATCGTAGAACGTATAACGCATAACGTATAACGTATAACGTATAACGTATAACGAATAACGTAAAACGTATAACGCATAATGTATAACGTATAACGTATAACGTATAACGTATAACCTATGACGTATAACGTATAACGTATAACGTATAACTTGTAACGAAAAACGTATAACGAATAACGTAAAACGTATGACGCATTACATACTACGTATAACGTATAACATGTAACGTATAACGTATGACGTATAACGTATAACGTATAAGGTATAACGTATGACGTATAACGTATAACGTATAACGTATAACGCATACCGAATAACGTATAACGTGTAACGAAGAACGCATAACGCATTACGTATAACGTATATCGTATAACGTATAATGTATAACGTATACCGCATAACGTATAACGTGTAACCTATGACGTATAACGTATAACGAATAACGTATAACGTATAATGTATAACGTATAATGTATAACGTATAACGTATAACGTATAACGTATAAAGTGTAACGAAGTACGTATAACGAATAACGTATAACGTATATCGTATAACGTACAACTTATAACGTATAACGTATAACGCATAACGTATAACGTATAATGCATACCCAATAACGTATAACGTGTAACGAAGAACGCATAACGCATAACGTATAACGTATATCGTATAACGTATAATGTATAACGTATACCGCATAACGTATAACGTATAACCTATGACGTATAACGTATAACGTATAACGTATAACGTATAACGTATAATGTATAACGTATAACGTATAACGTATAACGTATAACGTATAACGTATAACGTATAACGTATAACGTATAACGTATAACGCATATCGTATAACGTATAACCTATGACGTATAACGTATAACGTATAACGTATAACGTATAACGTATAACGTATAACGTATAACGTATGATGTATAACGTATAACATGTAACGTATAGCGTATAACGTATAACGTATAACGTATAACGTATAACGTATAACGTATAACGTATATCGTATAACGTATAACGTATAACGTATAACATGTAACGTACAACGTATAACGTATACCGTGTAACGTATAACGTATAACGTATAACATGTAACGTACAACGTATAACGTATACCGTATAACGTATAACGTAAAACGTATGACGCATTGCATACTACGTATAACGTATAACATGTAACGTATAGCGTATAACGTATAACGTATAACGTATAACGTATAACGTATAACGTATAACGTATAACGTATAACGTATAACGTATAACGTATAACGTTTAACGTATAACGTATAACGAATAACGTATAACGTACAACGTATAACGTATAACGTATAACGTATAACGTATAACGTATATCGTATAACGTATAACGTATAACGTATAACGTATAACGTATACCGTATAACGTATAACTTATAAAATATAACGTATAACGTATAACGTATAGCGTATAACGTATAACATGTAACGTATAGCGTATAACGTATAACGTATAACGTATAACGTATAACGTATAACGTTTAACGTATAACGTATAACGTATAACGTATAACGTATAACGTATAACGTATAACGTAAAACATATAACGTATAACGTATAACGTATAACGTATAACGTATAACGTAAAACATATAACGTATAACGTATAACGTATAACGTGTAACGAAGAACGCATAACGCATAACGTATAACGTATATCGTATAACGTATAATGTATAACGTATAACGCATAACGTATAACGTATAACCTATGACGTATAACGTATAACGTATAACGTATAACGTATAACGTATAACGTATAACGTATAACGTTTAACGTATAACGTATAACGAATAACGTATAACGTACAACGTATAACGTATAACGTATACCGTACAACGTATAACGTATAACGTATAACGTATAACGTATAACGTATAACGTATAACGTATAACGTATAACGTATAACGTATAACGTATAACGTATAACGAATAACGTAAAACGTATAACGCATAATGTATAACGTATAACGTATAACGTATAACGTATAACCTATGACGTATAACGTATAACGTATAACGTATAACTTGTAACGAAAAACGTATAACGAATAACGTAAAACGTATGACGCATTACATACTACGTATAACGTATAACATGTAACGTATAGCGTATAACGTATAACGTATAACGTATAACGTATAACGTTTAACGTATAACGTATAACGTATAATGTATAACGTATAACGTATAACGTATAACGTATAACGTAAAACATATAACGTATAACGTATAACGTATAACGTATAACGAATAACGTAAAACGTATAACGCATAATGTATAACGTATAACGTATAACGTTTAACGTATAACCTATGACGTATAACGTATAACGTATAACGTATAACGTGTAACGTATAACGTATAACGTATAACCTATGAGGTATAACGTGTAACGTGTAACGTATAACGTATAACGTATAACGTATAACGTATAACTTATAAAATATAACGTATAACGTATAACGTATAACGTATAACGTATAACGTATAACGTATAACGTATAACGTATAACGTGTAACGTATAACGTATAGCGTATAACGTATAACGTATAAAATATAACGTATAACGTATAACGTATAACGTATAACGTATAACGTATAACGTATAACGTATAACGTATAACGTATAACGTATAACGTATAACGTATAACGTATAACGTATAACGTATAACGTATAACGTATAACGTATAACGTATAACGCATACCGAATAACGTATAACGTGCAACGAAGAACGCATATCGCATAACGTATAACGTATATCGTATAACGTATAATGTATAACGTATACCGCATAACGTATAACGTATAACCTATGACGTATAACGTATAACGTATAACGTATAACGTATAACGTATAACGTATAACGTATAATGTATAACGTATAACGTATAACTTATAAAATATAACGTATAACGTATAACGTATAACGTATAACGTATAACGTATAACGTATAACGTATAGCGTATAACGTATAACGTATAACGTATAACGTATAACTTATAACGTATAACGTATAACGTATAACGTATAACGTATAACGTATAACGTATAACGTATAACGTATAACGTATAACGTATAACGTATAACGTATAACGTATAACGTATAACGTATAACGTATAACGTATAACGCATACCGAATAACGTACAACGTGTAACGAAGAACGCATAACGCATAACGTATAACGTATATCGTATAACGTATAATGTATAACGTATACCGCATAACGTATAACGTATAACCTATGACGTATAACGTATAACGTATAACGTATAACGTATAACGTATAATGTATAACGTATAACGTATAACGTACAACGTATAACGTATAACGTATAACCTATGAGGTATAACGTGTAACGTGTAACGTATAACGTATAACGTATAACGTATAACGTATAACTTATAAAATATAACGTATAACGTATAACGTATAACGTATAACGTATAACGTATAACGTATAACGTATAACGTATAACGTATAACGTATAACGTATAACGTATAACGTATAAAATATAACGTATAACGTATAACGTATAACGTATAACGTATAACGTATAACGTATAACGTATAACGTATAACGTATAACGTATAACGTATAACGTATAACGTATAACGTATAACGTATAACGTATAACGTATAACGTATAACGCATACCGAATAACGTATAACGTGTAACGAAGAACACATATCGCATAACGTATAACGTATATCGTATAACGTATAATGTATGACGTATACCGCATAACGTATAACGTATAACCTATGACGTATAACGTATAACGTATAACGTATAACGTATAACGTATAACGTATAACGTATAATGTATAACGTATAACGTATAACTTATAAAATATAACGTATAACGTATAACGTATAACGTATAACGTATAACGTATAACGTATAACGTATAACGTATAACGTATAACGTATAACGTATAAAATATAACGTATAACGTATAACGTATAACGTATAACGTATAACGTATAACGTATAACGTATAACGTATAACGTATAACGTATAACGTATAACGTATAACGTATAACGTATAACGTATAACGTATAACGTATAACGTAAAACGTATAACGTATAACGTATAGCGTATAACGTATAACGTATAACGTATAACGTATAACTTATAACGTATAACGTATAACGTATAACGTATAACGTATAACGTATAACGTATAACGTATAACGTATAACGTATAACGTATAACGTATAACGTATAACGTATAACGTATAACGTATAACGTATAACGTATAACGCATACCGAATAACGTACAACGTGTAACGAAGAACGCATAACGCATAACGTATAACGTATATCGTATAACGTATAATGTATAACGTATACCGCATAACGTATAACGTATAACCTATGACGTATAACGTATAACGTATAACGTATAACGTATAACGTATAATGTATAACGTATAACGTATAACGTACAACGTATAACGTATAACGTATAACGTATAACTTATAACGTATAACGTATAACGTATAACATATAACGTATAACGTATAACGTATAACGTATAACGTATAACGTATAACGTATAACGTATAACGTATAACGTATAACGTATAACGTATATCGTATAACGTATAACGTATAACGAATAACGTAAAACGTATAACGTATAACGTATGACGTACAACGAATATCGTAGAACGTATAACGCATAACGTATAACGTATAACGTATAACGTATAACGTATAACGTATAACTTATGACGTATAACGTATAACGTATAACGTATAACGTATAACGTATAACGTATAACGTATAACGTATAACGTATAACGTATAACGTAAAACGTATAACGTATAACGTATAGCGTATAACGTATAACGTATAACGTATAACGTATAACGTATATCGTATAACGTATAACGTATAACGAATAACGTAAAACGTACAACTCATAACGTATAACGTACAACGTATAACGTATAACGTGTAACGTATAACGTATAACGTATAACGTATAACGTATAACGTATAACGTATAACGTATAACGTATAACGTATATCGTATAACGTATAACGTATAACGAATAACGTAAAACGTATAACGTATAACGTATGACGTATAACGTGTAACGAATAACGTATAAAGAATAACGTATAACGTATATCGTATAACGTACAACTTATAACGTATAACGTACAACGTATAACGTATAAAATAAAACGTATAACAAATAACGTATAACGTATAACGTATAACGTATAACGTATAACGTATAACGTATAACGTATAACGTATAACGTATAACGTATAACGTATAACGTATAACGTATAACGTATAACGTATAACGCATACCGAATAACGTATAACGTGTAACGAAGAACGCATAACGCATAACGTATAACGTATATCGTATAACGTATAATGTATAACGTGTACCGCATAACGTATAACGTATAACCTATGACGTATAACGTATAACGTATAACGTATAACGTATAACGTATAACGTATAACGTATAATGTATAACGTATAACGTATAACGTACAACGTATAACGTATAACGTATAACGTATAACTTATAACGTATAACGTATAACGTATAACGTATAACGAATAACGTATAACGTATAACGTATAACGTATAACGTATAACGCATAACATGTAATGTATAACGTATAACGTATAATGTATAACGTATAACGTATAACGTATAACGTACAAAGTATAACGTATCACGTATAACGTATTACGAATAACGTATAACGTATAACGTATAACGTAACACCTATGACGTATAACGTATAACGTATGACGTATAACGTATAATGTATAACGTATAACGTATAACGTACAACGTATAACGTATACCGCATAACGTATAACGTATAACCTATGACGTATAACGTATAACGTATAACGTATAACGTATAACGTATAATGTATAACGTATAACGTATAACGTATAACATATAACGTATAACGTATAACGTATAACGTATATCGTATAACGTATAGCCTATGACGTATAACGTATAACGTATAACGTATAACGTATAACGTATAACGTATAACGTATAACGTATAACGTATAATGTATAACGTATAACATGTAACGTATAGCGTATAACGTATAACGTATAACGTATAACGTATAACGTATAACGTATAACGTATATCGTATAACGTATAACGTATAACGTATAACATGTAACGTATAACGTATAACCTATGACGTATAACGTATAACGTATAACGTATAACTTGTAACGAAAAACGTATAACGAATAACGTAAAACGTATGACGCATTACATACTACGTATAACGTATAACATGTAACGTATAGCGTATAACGTATAACGTATAACGTATAACGTATAACGTTTAACGTGTAACGTATAACGTATAAGGTATAACGTATAACGTATAACGTATAACGTATAACGTAAAACATATAACGTATAACGTATAACGTATAACGTATAACGAATAACGTAAAACGTATAACGCATAATGTATAACGTATAACGTATAACGTTTAACGTATAACCTATGACGTATAACGTATAACGTATAACGTATAACGTGTAACGTATAACGTATAACGTATAACCTATGAGGTATAACGTGTAACGTGTAACGTATAACGTATAACGTATAACGTATAAAGTATAACTTATAAAATATAACGTATAACGTATAACGTATAACGTATAACGTATAACGTATAACGTATAACGTATAACGTATAACGTATAACGTATAACGTATAACGTATAACGTATAACGTATAACGTATAACGTATAAAATATAACGTATAACGTATAACGTATAACGTATAACGTATAACGTATAACGTATAACGTATAACGTATAACGTATAACGTATAACGTATAACGTATAACGTATAACGTATAACGCATACCGAATAACGTATAACGTGTAACGAAGAACGCATAACGCATAACGCATAACGTGTAACGTATATCGTATAACGTATAATGTATAACGTATACCGCATAACGTATAACGTATAACCTATGACGTATAACGTATAACGTATAACGTATAACGTATAACGTATAATGTGTAACGTATAACGTATAACTTATAAAATATAACGTATAACGTATAACGTATAACGTATAACGTATAACGTATAACGTATAACGTATAACGTATAACGTATAACGTATAACGTATAACGTATAACGTATAACGTATAACGTATAACGTATAACGTATAACGTATAAAATATAACGTATAACGTATAACGTATAACGTATAACGTATAACGTATAACGTATAACGTATAACGTATAACGTATAACGTATAACGTATAACGTATAACGTATAACGTATAACGTATAACGTATAACGTATAACGTATAACGCAAACCGAATAACGTATAACGTGTAACGAAGAACGCATAACGCATAACGTATAACGTATAACGTATAACGTATAACGTATAACGTATAACGTATAACGTATAACGTATAACGTATAACGTATAACGTATAACGTATAACGTATAACGTATAACGTATAACGTATAAAATATAACGTATAACGTATAACGTATAACGTATAACGTATAACGTATAACGTATAACGTATAACGTATAACGTATAACGTATAACGTATAACGTATAACGTATAACGTATAACGTATAACGTATAACGTATAAAGTATAACGTATAACGTATAACGCAAACCGAATAACGTATAACGTGTAACGAAGAACGCATAACGCATAACGTATAACGTATAACGTATAACGTATAACGTATAACGTATAACGTATAACGTATAACGTATAACGTATAACGTATAACGTATAACGTATAACGTATAACGTATAACGTATAACGTATAACGTATAACGTATAACGTATAACGTATAACGTATAACGTATAACGTATAACGTATAACGTATAACGTATAACGTATAACGCATACCGAATAACGTATAACGTGTAACGAAGAACGCACAACGCATAACGTATAACGTATATCGTATAACGTATAATGTATAACGTATACCGCATAACGTATAACGTATAACCTATGACGTATAACGTATAACGTATAACGTATAACGTATAACGTATAACGTATAATGTATGACGTATAACGTATAACGTATAACGTATAACGTATAACTTATGACGTATAACGTATAACGTATAACCTATGACGTATAACGTATAACGTATAACGTATAACGTATAACGTATAACGTATAACGTATAACGTATAACGTATAACGTATAACGCATACCGAATAACGCATAACATGTAATGTATAACGTATAACGTATAATGTATAACGTATAACGTATAACGTATAACGTACAAAGTATAACGTATCACGTATAACGTATTACGAATAACGTATAACGTATAACGTATAACGTAACACCTATAACGTATAACGTATAACGTATGACGTATAACGTATAATGTATAACGTATAACGTATAACGTACAACGTATAACGTATAACGTATAACGTATAACTTATAACGTATAACGTATAACGTATAACGTATAACGTATAACGTACATCTTATAACGTATAACGTACAACGTATAACGTATAATGTATAACGTATAACGTATAACGTATAACGTATAACCTATAACGTATAACGTATAACGTATAACGTATAACGTATAACGTATAACGTATAACGTATAACGTATAACGTATAACGTATAACGTATAACGTATAACGTGTAACGTATAACGTATAACGTAAAACGTATAACGTATAACGTATAACGTATAACGTATAACGTATAACGTATAACGTATAACGTATAACGTATAACGTATAACGTATAACGTATAACGTTTGACGTATAACGTATAACTTATAACGTATAACGTATAACGTATAACGTATAACGTATAACGTATAACGTATAACGTATAACGTATAACGTATAACGTATAACGTATAACGTATAACGTATAACGTATAACGTATAACGTATAACGTATAACGTATATCGTATAACGTATAACGTATAACGAATAACGTAAAACGTATAACGTATAACGTATGACGTACAACGAATATCGTAGAACGTATAACGCATAACGTATAACGTATAACGTATAACGTATAACGTATAACGTATAACTTATGACGTATAACGTATAACGTATAACGTATAACGTATAACGTATAACGTATAACGTATAACGTATAACGTATAACGTATAACGTAAAACGTATAACGTATAACGTATAGCGTATAACGTATAACGTATAACGTATAACGTATAACGTATATCGTATAACGTATAACATATAACGAATAACGTAAAACGTACAACTCATAACGTATAACGTACAACGTATAACGTATAACGTGTAACGTATAACGTATAACGTATAACGTATAACGTATAACGTATAACGTATAACGTATAACGTATAACGTATATCGTATAACGTATAACGTATAACGAATAACGTAAAACGTATAACGTATAACGTATGACGTATAACGTGTAACGAATAACGTATAAAGAATAACGTATAACGTATATCGTATAACGTACAACTTATAACGTATAACGTACAACGTATAACGTATAAAATATAAGGTATAACAAATAACGTATAACGTATAACGTATAACGTATAACGTATAACGTATAACGTATAACGTATAACGTATAATGTATAACGTATAACGTATAACGTATAACGTATAACGTATAACGTATAACGCATACCGAATAACGTATAACGTGTAACGAAGAACGCATAACGCATAACGTATAACGTATATCGTATAACGTATAATGTATAACGTATACCGCATAACGTATAACGTATAACCTATGACGTATAACGTATAACGTATAACGTATAACGTATAACGTATAACGTATAACGTATAACGTATAACGTATAACGCATACCGAATAACGCATAACATGTAATGTATAACGTATAACGTATAATGTATAACGTATAACGTATAACGTATAACGTACAAAGTATAACGTATCACGTATAACGTATTACGAATAACGTATAACGTATAACGTATAACGTAACACCTATAACGTATAACGTATAACGTATGACGTATAACGTATAATGTATAACGTATAACGTATAACGTACAACGTATAACGTATAACGTATAACGTATAACTTATAACGTATAACGTATAACGTATAACGTATAACGTATAACGTATAACGTATAACGTACATCTTATAACGTATAACGTACAACGTATAACGTATAATGTATAACGTATACCGTATAACGTATAACGTATAACGTATAACGTATAACGTATAACGTATAACGTATAACGTGTAACGTATAACGTATAACGTATAACGTATAACGTATAACGTATAACGTATAACGTGTAACGTATAACGTATGACGTAAAACGTATAACGTATAACGTATAACGTATAACGTATAACGTATAACGTATAACGTAAAACGTATAACGTACAACGTATAACGTTTGACGTATAACGTATAACGTATAACGTATAACGTATAACGTATAACGTATAACGTATAACGTATACCGTACAACGTATAACGTATAACGTATAACGTATAACGTATAACGTATATCGTATAACGTATAACGTATAACGTATAACGTATAACGTATAACGTATAACGCGTAACGTATAACGTATAACGTATAACGTATAACCTATGAGGTATAACGTGTAACGTGTAACGTATAACGTATAACGTATAACGTATAACGTATAACGTATAACGTATAAAATATAACGTATAAAGTATAACGTATAACGTATAACGTATAACGTATAACGTATAACGTATAACGTATAACGTATAACGTATAACGTATAACGTATAACGTATAACGTATAACGTATAACGTATAACGTATAACGTATAACGTATAACGTATAACGTATAACGTATAACGTATAACGTATAACGTATAACGTATAACGTATAACGTATAACGTATAACGTATAATGTATAACGTATAAAATATAACGTATAACGTATAACGTATAACGTTTAACGTATAACGTATATCGTATAACGTATAACGTATAACTTATAACATGTAACGTACAACGTATAACGTATACCGTATAACGTATAACTAATAACGTATAACGTATAACGAATATCGTACAACGTATAACGCATAACGTATAACGTATAACGTATAACGCATAACGTATAACGCATAACGTATAACGTATAACGTATAACCTATGACGTATAACGTATAACGTATAACGTATAACGTATAACGTATAACGTATAACGTATAACCTATGAGGTATAACGTGTAACGTGTAACGTATAACGTATAACGTATAACGTATAACGTATAACGTATAACGTATAAAATATAACGTATAAAGTATAACGTATAACGTATAACGTATAACGTATAACGTATAACGTATAACGTATAACGTATAACGTATAACGCATACCGAATAACGTATAACGTGTAACGAAGAACGCATAACGCATAACGTATAACGTTTATCGTATAACGTATAATGTATAACGTATACCGCATAACGTATAACGTATAACCTATGACGTATAACGTATAACGTATAACGTATAACGTATAACGTATAACGTATAACGTATAACGCATACCGAATAACGTATAACGTGTAACGAAGAACGCACAACGCATAACGTATAACGAATATCGTATAACGTATAATGTATAACGTATACCGCATAACGTATAACGTATAACCTATGACGTATAACGTATAACGTATAACGTATAACGTATAACGTATAATGTATAACGTATAACGTATAACGTATAACGTATAACGTATAACGTATAACGTATAACGTATATCGTATAACGTATAGCCTATGACGTATAACGTATAACGTATAACGTATAACGTTAAACGTATAACGTATAACGCATACCGAATAACGTATAACGTGTAACGAAGAACGCACAACGCATAACGTATAACGTATATCGTATAACGTATAATGTATAACGTATACCGCATAACGTATAACGTATAACGTATAACGTATAACGTATAACGTATAACGTATAACGTATAACGTATAACGTATAACGTATAACGTATAACGTATAACGTATAACGTATAACGCATACCGAATAACGTATAACGTGTAACGAAGAACGCATAACGCATAACGTATAACGTATAACGTATAACGCATAACGTATAACGCATAACGTATAACGTATAACGTATAACCTATGACGTATAACGTATAACGTATAACGTATAACGTATAACGTATAACGTATAACGTATAACCTATGAGGTATAACGTGTAACGTGTAACGTATAACGTATAACGTATAACGTATAACGTATAACGTATAACGTATAAAATATAACGTATAAAGTATAACGTATAACGTATAACGTATAACGTATAACGTATAACGTATAACGTATAACGTATAACGTATAACGTATAACGTATAACGTATAACGTATAACGTATAACGTATAACGTATAACGTATAACGTATAACGTATAACGCATACCGAAAAACGTATAACGTGTAACGAAGAACGCATAACGCATAACGTATAACGTTTATCGTATAACGTATAATGTATAACGTATACCGCATAACGTATAACGTATAACCTATGACGTATAACGTATAACGTATAACGTATAACGTATAACGTATAACGTATAACGTATAACGTATAACGTATAACGTATAACGTATAACGTATAACGTATAACGTATAACGTATAACGTATAACGTATAACGTATAACGTATAACGTATAACGTATAACGTATAACGTATAACGTATAACGTATAACGTATAACGTATAACGTATAACGTATAACGTATAACGTATAACGTATAACGTATAACGTATAACGTATAACGTATAACGTATAACGTATAACGTATAACGTATAACGTATAACGTATAACATATAACGTATAACGTATAACGTATAACGTATAACGTATAACGTATAACGTATAACGTATAACGCATACCGAATAACGTATAACGTGTAACGAAGAACGCACAACGCATAACGTATAACGTATATCGTATAACGTATAATGTATAACGTATACCGCATAACGTATAACGTATAACCTATGACGTATAACGTATAACGTATAACGTATAACGTATAACGTATAACGTATAATGTATGACGTATAACGTATAACGTATAACGTATAACGTATAACGTATAACGTATAACGTATATCGTATAACGTATAGCCTATGACGTATAACGTATAACGTATAACGTATAACGTATAACGTATAACGTATAACGTATAACGTATAACGTATAACGTATAACGTATGACGTATAACGCATACCGAATAACGTATAACGTGTAACGAAGAACGCATAACGCATAACGTATAACGTATATCGTATAACGTATAATGTATACCGTATAACGCATAACGTATAACGTATAACCTATGACGTATAACGTATAACGTATAACGTATAACGTATAACGTATAACGTATAACGTATAACGTATAACGTATAACGTATAACGTATAACGTATAACGTATAACGTATAACGTATAACGTATAACGTATAACGTATAACGTATAACGTATAACGTATAACGTATAACGTATAACGTATAACGTATAACGTATAACGTATAACGTATAACGTATAACGTATAACGTATAACGTATAACGTATAACGTATAACGTATAACGTATAACGTATAACGTATAACGTATAACGTATAACGTATAACGTATAACGTATAACGTATAACGTATAACGTATAACGTATAACGTATAACGTATAACGTATAACGTATAACGTATAACGTATAACGTATAACGTATAACGTATAACGTATAACGTATAACGTATAACGTATAACGTATAACGTATAACGTATAACGTATAACGTATAACGTATAACGTATAACGTATAACGTATAACGTATAACGTATAACGTATAACGTATAACGTATAACGTATAACGTATAACGTATAACGTATAACGTATAACGTATAACGTATAACGTATAACGTATAACGTATAACGTATAACGTATAACGTATAACGTATAACGTATAACGTATAACGTATAACGTATAACGTATAACGTATAACGTATAACGTATAACGTATAACGTATAACGTATAACGTATAACGTATAACGTATAACGTATAACGTATAACGTATAACGTATAACGTATAACGTATAACGTATAACGTATAACGTATAACGTATAACGTATAACGTATAACGTATAACGTATAACGTATAACGTATAACGTATAACGTATAACGTATAACGTATAACGTATAACGTATAACGTATAACGCATACCGAATAACGTATAACGTGTAACGAAGAACGCACAACGCATAACGTATAACGTATATCGTATAACGTATAATGTATAACGTATACCGCATAACGTATAACGTATAACCTATGACGTATAACGTATAACGTATAACGTATAACGTATAACGTATAACGTATAATGTATGACGTATAACGTATAACGTATAACGTATAACGTATAACGTATAACGTATAACGTATATCGTATAACGTATAGCCTATGACGTATAACGTATAACGTATAACGTATAACGTATAACGTATAACGTATAACGTATAATGTATAACGTATAACATGTAACGTATAGCGTATAACGTATAACGTATAACGTATAACGTATAACGTATAACGTATAACGTATAAGGTATAACGTATAACGTATAACGTATAACGTATAACGTATAACGTATAACGTGTAACGAAGAACGTATAACGATTGACGTAAAACGTATGACGTATTACATATTACGTATAACGTATAACGTATAACGCATAACGTATATCGTATAACGTATAACGCATAACGTATAACGTATAACGTATAACGTATAACGTATAACGTATAACGTATAACGTATAACCCATAACGTATAACGTCTAGCGTGTAACGAAGAACGTATAACGAATAACGTATAACCAATAACGTATAACGTATAACCTAAAACGTATCACGTATAACGTATAACGTATAACGTATAACGTATAACGTATAACGTATAACGTATAACGTATAACGTATAACGTATAACGTATAACGTATAACGCATAACGTATAACGCATAACGTGTAACGAAGAACGTATTACGAATAACGTAAAACGTATAACGTATAACGTATAACGTATAACGTATAACGTATAACGTATAACGTATAACGCATAACGTATAACGCATAACGTATAACGCATAACGTATAACGCATAACGTATAACGCATAACGTATGACGTATAACGTATGACGTATAACGTATAACGTGTAACGAAGAACGTATTACGAATAACGTAAAACGTATAACGTATAACGTATAACGTATAACGTATAACGTATAACGTATAACGTATAACGTATAACGTATAACGTATAACGTATAACGTATAACGTATAACGTATAACGTATAACGTATAACGTATAACGTATAACGTATAACGTATAACGTATAACGTATAACGTATAACGTATAACGTATAACGTATAACGTATAACGTATAACGTATAACGTATAACGTATAACGTATAACGTATAACGTATAACGTATAACGTATAACGTATAACGTATAACGTATAACGCATAACGTATAACGTATAACGTGTAACGAAGAACGTATTACGAATAACGTAAAATGTATAACGTATAACGTATAACGTATAACGTATAACGTATAACGTATAACGTATAAAGTATAACGTATAACGTATAACGTATAACGTATAACGTATAACGTATAACGTATAACGTATAACGTATAACGTATAACGCATAACGTATAACGCATAACGTATAACGCATAACGTATAACGTATAACGTGTAACGAAGAACGTACTACCTTGATCAAAAAGTTCTAGGACTGTCCCCCGTGTGTCGCTGTCAATCACCCGATTGTTTCTTTTTTTTTTTTGTTAGGTTACCATATCTGTCATTAACACTTCCTTCCAATTTCAGCATCATAGCTTGATATTTGTAAAAGTTACGTTGTACTGAGCACATCTCCTTTGTTCGTGTCTTCGATTTTGAAAATGGCATCATTTGAGCATCAACGAGTTTGCATTAAATTTTGTGTAAAAAACGGATTTAACGGTCCGCAGACCTTGGATATGTTGGAGAAGTGTTTCGGCAACGATACTCTTTCGAGATCAAATGTTTTTCGATGGCACGAACGCTTCAAAAGTGGTCGTGAGTCGGTCGAGGATGACAAACGCAGTGGCAGGCCGACAACGTCGAAAACCGATGAAAACATCGATAAAATTCAAGAAATGTTGTCCGAAAACCGCAAATTGACCATCAGAGAGCTGGCAGAGGACTTGAACATTGCTTATGGATCCGTTCAAGACGTTTTGGTTAGTGAATTCGTCAAAAAAGGCCAGATTTGTGGGCAAACAACTCGTGGATTTTGCACCACGATAACGCACCGGCGCACAATGCGATCCTTATCCGCGAGTTTTTGACGAAAAACAACACGAACACTATCCAGCAGCCTTCAAATTCACCAGATCTGGCTCCCTGCGACTTTTTTCTGTTCAACCGAATTAAAAAACCGCTTCGCGGAACGCGTTACAGTACCCGAGAGGAGGTCATGACAAAATCGAAGACGGCTCTGATGGACATACCGAAAATTGAGTACCAGCGGTGTTTCGAGGATTGGATCAAGCGCTGGCGCAAGTGCATTGCAGTCAATGGGGACTACTTTGAAGGGGACCATATCGATTTGGACGAATAAATTTGTATTTTTGATTTTATGAATAAAGTCCTAAAACATTTTGATCAAGGTAGTATTACGAATAACGTAAAACGTATAACGTATAACGTATAACGTATAACGTATAACGTATAACGTATAACGTATAACGTATAACGTATAACGTATAACGTATAACGTATAACGTATAACGTATAACGTATAACGTATAACGTATAACGTATAACGTATAACGTATAACGTATAACGTATAACGTATAACGTATAACGTATAACGTATAACGTATAACGTATAACGTATAACGTATAACGTATAACGTATAACGTATAACGTATAACGTATAACGTATAACGTATAACGTATAACGTATAACGTATAACGTATAACGTATAACGTATAACGTATAACGTATAACGTATAACGTATAACGTATAACGTATAACGCATAACGTATAACGTATAACGTGTAACGAAGAACGTATTTCGAATAACGTAAAATGTATAACGTATAACGTATAACGTATAACGTATAACGTATAACGTATAACGTATAAAGTATAACGTATAACGTATAACGTATAACGTATAACGTATAACGTATAACGTATAACGTATAACGTATAACGTATAACGTATAACGTATAACGTATAACGTATAACGTATAGCGTATAACGTATAACGTATAACGTATAACGTATAACGTATAACGTATAACGTATAACGTATAACGTATAACGTATGACGTATAACGTATAACGTTTAACGTGTAACGAAGAACGTATAACGAATATACGTATAACGTGTAACGAAGAACGTATAACGAATATACGTATAACGTGTAACGAAGAATGTATAACGAATATACGTATAACGTGTAACGAAGAACGTATAACGAATATACGTAAAACGTATGACGTATTACATATTACGTATAACGTATAACGTATAACGCATAACGTATAACGTATAACGTATAACGCATAACGTATAACGTATAACGTATAACGTATAACGTATAACGTATAACGTATAACGTGTAACGAAGAACGTATAACGATTGACGTAAAACGTATGACGTATTACATATTACGTATAACGTATAACGTATAACGCATAACGTATATCGTATAACGTATAACGTATAACGTATAACGTATAACGTATAACGTATAACGTATAACGCATAACGTATAACGCATAACGTGTAACGAAGAACGTATTACGAATAACGTAAAACGTATAACGTATAACGTATAACGTATAACGTATAACGTATAACGTATAACGTATAACGTATAACGTATAACGTATAACGTATAACGTATAACGTATAACGTATAACGTATAACGCATAACGTATAACGCATAACGTATAACGCATAACGTATAACGTATAACGTATAACGTATAACGTATAACGTATAACGTATAACGTATAACGTATAACGTATAACGTATAACGTATAACGTATAACGTATAACGTACAACGTATAACGTATAACCCATAACGTATAACGTCTAGCGTGTAACGAAGAACGTATAACGAATAACGTATAACCAATAACGTATAACGTATAACCTAAAACGTATCACGTATAACGTATAACGTATAACGTATAACGTATAACGTATAACGTATAACGTATAACGTATAACGTATAACGTATAACGTATAACGCATAACGTATAACGCATAACGTGTAACGAAGAACGTATTACGAATAACGTAAAACGTATAACGTACAACGTATAACGTATAACGTATAACGTATAACGTATAACGTATAACGTATAACGTATAACGTATAACGTATAACGTATAACGTATAACGTATAACGTATAACGTATAACGTATAACGTATAACGTATAACGTATAACGTATAACGTATAACGTATAACGTATAACGCATAACGTATAACGTATAACGTGTAACGAAGAACGTATAACGAATATACGTATAAAGTGTAACGAAGAACGTATAACGAATATACGTAAAACGTATAAAGTATTACATATTACGTAGAACGAATAACGTGTATCGTATAACCTATGACGTATAACGTATAACGTATAACGTATAACGTATAACGTATAACGTATAACGTATAACGTATAACGTATAACGTATAACGTATAACGTATAACGTATAACGTATAACGTATAACGAATAACGTAAAACGTATGACATATTTCATATTACGTATAACGTATAACGTATAACGAATAACGTATAACGTATAACGTATAACGTATAACGTATATCGTATAACGTATAACGTATAACGTATAACGTATAACGTATAACGTATAACGTATAACGTATAACGTATAACGTATAACGTATAACGTATAACGTATAACGTATAACGTATAACGTATAACGTATAACGTATAACGTATAACGTATAACGTATAACGTATAACGTATAACGTATAACGTATAACGTATAACGTATAACGTATAACGTATAACGTTTAACGTATAACGTAAAACGTATAACGTATAATGTATAATATAACGTATAACTTATAACGTATAACGTATAACGTATAACGTATAACGTATAACGTGTAACGTGTAACGTGTAACGTGTAACGTGTAACGTGTAACGTATAACGTGTGACGTATATCGTATAACGTATAACGTATAACGTATAACGTATAACGTATAACGTATAACGTATAACGTATAACGTATAACGTATAACGTATAACGTATAACGTATAACGTATAACGTATAACGTATAACGTATAACGTATAACGTATAACGTATAACGTATAACGTATTACGTATAACGCATAACGTATAACGCATAACGTATAACGTATAACGTGTAACGAAGAACGTATTACGAATAACGTAAAACGTATAACGTATAACGTATAACGTATAACGTATAACGTATAACGTATAACGTATAACGTATAACGTATAACGTATAACGTATAACGTATAACGTATAACGTATAACGTATAACGTATAACGTATAACGTATAACGTATAACGTATAACGTATAACGTATAACGTATAACGTATAACGTATAACGTATAACGTATAACGTATAACGTATAACGTATAACGTATAACGTATAACGTATAACGTATAACGTATAACGTATAACGTATAACGTATAACGTATAACGTATAACGTATAACGTATAACGCATAACGTATAACGTATAACGTGTAACGAAGAACGTATTACGAATAACGTAAAATGTATAACGTATAACGTATAACGTATAACGTATAACGTATAACGTATAACGTATAACGTATAACGTATAACGTATAACGTATAACGTATAACGTATAACGCATAACGTATAACGTATAACGTGTAACGAAGAACGTATTACGAATAACGTATAACGTATAACGTATAACGTATAACGTATAACGTATAACGTATAACGTATAACGTATAACGTATAACTTATAACGTATAACGTATAACGTATAACGTATAACGTATAACGTATAACGAATAACGTAGAACGTATGACATATTTCATATTACGTATAACGTATAACGTATAACGTATAACGAATAACGTATAACGTATAACGTATAACGTATAACGTATAACGTATAACGTATAACGTATACCGTATAACGTATAACGTATAACGCATAACGTATAACGTATAACGTATAACGTATAACGTATAACGTATAACGTATAACGTATAACGTATAACGTATAACGTATTGCGTATAACGTATAACGTATAACGTATAACGTATAACGTATAGCGTATAACGTATAACGTATAACGTATAACGTATAACGTATAACGTATAACGTATAACGTATAACGTATAACGTATAACGTATAACGTATGACGTATAACGTATAACGTATAACGTATAACGTATAACGTATAACGTATAACGTATAACGTATAACGTGTAACGTGTAACGTATAACGTATGACGTATAACGCATAACGTGTAACGCATAACGTGTAACGGAGAACGTATTACGAATAACGTAAAACGTATAACGTATTACATATTACGTATAACGTATAACGTGTATCGTGTAACCTACGATGTATAACGTATAACGTATAACGTATAACGTATAACGTATAACGTATAACGTATAACGTATAACGTATAACGTATAACGTATAACGTATAACGTATAACGTATAACGTATAACGTATAACGTATAACGTATAACGTATAACGTATAACGTATAACGTATAACGTATAACGTATAACGTATAACGTATAACGTATAACGTATAACGTATAACGTATAACGTATAACGTATAACGTATAACGTATAACTTATAACGTATAACGTATAACGTATAACGTATAACGTATGACGTATAACGTATAACGTATAACGTATAACGTATAACGTATAACGTATAAGGTATAACGTGTAACGTGTAACGTATAACGTATGACGTATAACGCATAACGTGTAACGCATGACGTGTAACGGAGAACGTATTACGAATAACGTAAAACGTATAACGTATTACATATTACGTATAACGTATAACGTGTATCGTGTAACCTACGACGTATAACGTATAACGTATAACGTATAACGTATAACGTATAACGTATAACGTATAACGTATAACGTATAACGTATAACGTATAACGTATAACGTATAACGTATAACGTGTAACGTATAACGTGTAACGTATAACGTGTAACGTATAACGTGTAACGTATAACGTGTAACGTATAACGTGTAACGTATAACGTATAACGTATAACGTATAACGTATAACGTATAACGTATAACGTATAACGTATAACGTATATCGTATAACGTATAACGTATAACGTATAACGTATAACGTATAACGTATAACGTATAACGTATAACGTATAACGTGTAACGAAGAACGTATTACGAATAACGTAAAATGTATAACGTATAACGTATAACGTATAACGTATAACGTATAACGTATAACGTATAACGTATAACGTATAACGTATAACGTATAACGTATAACGTATAACGCATAACGTATAACGTATAACGTGTAATGAAGAACGTATAACGTATAACGTATAACTTATAACGTATAACGTATAACGTATAACGTATAACGTATAACGTATAACGAATAACGTAGAACGTATGACATATTTCATATTACGTATAACGTATAACGTATAACGTATAACGAATAACGTATAACGTATAACGTATAACGTATAACGTATAACGTATAACGTATAACGTATAACGTATAACGTATAACGTGTAACGTATAACGTGTAACGTATAACGTGTAACGTATAACGTGTAACGTATAACGTGTAACGTATAACGTGTAACGTATAACGTATAACGTATAACGTATAACGTATAACGCATAACGTATAACGTATAACGTATAACGTATAACGTATAACGTATAACGTATAACGTATAACGTATAACGTATAACGTATTGCGTATAACGTATAACGTATAACGTATAACGTATAACGTATAGCGTATAACGTATAACGTATAACGTATAACGTATAACGTATAACGTATAACGTATAACGTATAACTTATAACGTATAACGTATAACGTATAACGTATAACGTATGACGTATAACGTATAACGTATAACGTATAACGTATAACGTATAACGTATAACGTATAACGTATAACGTATAACGTGTAACGTGTAACGTATAACGTATGACGTATAACGCATAACGTGTAACGCATAACGTGTAACGGAGAACGTATTACGAATAACGTAAAACGTATAACGTATTACATATTACGTATAACGTATAACGTGTATCGTGTAACCTACGATGTATAACGTATAACGTATAACGTATAACGTATAACGTATAACGTATAACGTATAACGTATAACGTATAACGTATAACGTATAACGTATAACGTATAACGTGTAACGTATAACGTGTAACGTATAACGTGTAACGTATAACGTGTAACGTATAACGTGTAACGTATAACGTGTAACGTATAACGTATAACGTATAACGTATAACGTATAACGTATAACGTATAACGTATAACGTATAACGTATATCGTATAACGTATAACGTATAACGTATAACGTATAACGTATAACGTATAACGTATAACGTATAACGTATAACGTGTAACGAAGAACGTATTACGAATAACGTAAAATGTATAACGTATAACGTATAACGTATAACGTATAACGTATAACGTATAACGTATAACGTATAACGTATAACGTATAACGTATAACGTATAACGTATAACGCATAACGTATAACGTATAACGTGTAACGAAGAACGTATAACGTATAACGTATAACTTATAACGTATAACGTATAACGTATAACGTATAACGTATAACTTATAACGTATAACGTATAACGTATAACGTATAACGTATGACGTATAACGTATAACGTATAACGTATAACGTATAACGTATAACGTATAACGTATAACGTATAACGTATAACTTATAACGTATAACGTATAACGTATAACGTATAACGTATGACGTATAACGTATAACGTATAACGTATAACGTATAACGTATAACGTATAAGGTATAACGTGTAACGTGTAACGTATAACGTATGACGTATAACGCATAACGTGTAACGCATGACGTGTAACGGAGAACGTATTACGAATAACGTAAAACGTATAACGTATTACATATTACGTATAACGTATAACGTGTATCGTGTAACCTACGACGTATAACGTATAACGTATAACGTATAACGTATAACGTATAACGTATAACGTATAACGTATAACGTATAACGTATAACGTATAACGTATAACGTATAACGTATAACGTGTAACGTATAACGTGTAACGTATAACGTGTAACGTATAACGTGTAACGTATAACGTGTAACGTATAACGTGTAACGTATAACGTATAACGTATAACGTATAACGTATAACGTATAACGTATAACGTATAACGTATAACGTATATCGTATAACGTATAACGTATAACGTATAACGTATAACGTATAACGTATAACGTATAACGTATAACGTATAACGTGTAACGAAGAACGTATTACGAATAACGTAAAATGTATAACGTATAACGTATAACGTATAACGTATAACGTATAACGTATAACGTATAACGTATAACGTATAACGTATAACGTATAACGTATAACGTATAACGCATAACGTATAACGTATAACGTGTAACGAAGAACGTATAACGTATAACGTATAACTTATAACGTATAACGTATAACGTATAACGTATAACGTATAACGTATAACGAATAACGTAGAACGTATGACATATTTCATATTACGTATAACGTATAACGTATAACGTATAACGAATAACGTATAACGTATAACGTATAACGTATAACGTATAACGTATAACGTATAACGTATAACGTATAACGTATAACGTGTAACGTATAACGTGTAACGTATAACGTGTAACGTATAACGTGTAACGTATAACGTGTAACGTATAACGTGTAACGTATAACGTATAACGTATAACGTATAACGTATAACGCATAACGTATAACGTATAACGTATAACGTATAACGTATAACGTATAACGTATAACGTATAACGTATAACGTATAACGTATTGCGTATAACGTATAACGTATAACGTATAACGTATAACGTATAGCGTATAACGTATAACGTATAACGTATAACGTATAACGTATAACGTATAACGTATAACGTATAACTTATAACGTATAACGTATAACGTATAACGTATAACGTATGACGTATAACGTATAACGTATAACGTATAACGTATAACGTATAACGTATAACGTATAACGTATAACGTATAACGTGTAACGTGTAACGTATAACGTATGACGTATAACGCATAACGTGTAACGCATAACGTGTAACGGAGAACGTATTACGAATAACGTAAAACGTATAACGTATTACATATTACGTATAACGTATAACGTGTATCGTGTAACCTACGATGTATAACGTATAACGTATAACGTATAACGTATAACGTATAACGTATAACGTATAACGTATAACGTATAACGTATAACGTATAACGTATAACGTATAACGTATAACGTATAACGTATAACGTATAACGTATAACGTATAACGTATAACGTATAACGTATAACGTATAACGTATAACGTATAACGTATAACGTATAACGTATAACGTATAACGTATAACGTATAACGTATAACGTATAACTTATAACGTATAACGTATAACGTATAACGTATAACGTATGACGTATAACGTATAACGTATAACGTATAACGTATAACGTATAACGTATAAGGTATAACGTGTAACGTGTAACGTATAACGTATGACGTATAACGCATAACGTGTAACGCATGACGTGTAACGGAGAACGTATTACGAATAACGTAAAACGTATAACGTATTACATATTACGTATAACGTATAACGTGTATCGTGTAACCTACGACGTATAACGTATAACGTATAACGTATAACGTATAACGTATAACGTATAACGTATAACGTATAACGTATAACGTATAACGTATAACGTATAACGTATAACGTATAACGTGTAACGTATAACGTGTAACGTATAACGTGTAACGTATAACGTGTAACGTATAACGTGTAACGTATAACGTGTAACGTATAACGTATAACGTATAACGTATAACGTATAACGTATAACGTATAACGTATAACGTATAACGTATAACGTATAACGTATATCGTATAACGTATAACGTATAACGTATAACGTATAACGTATAACGTATAACGTATAACGTATAACGTATAACGTATAACGTATAACGTATAACGTATAACGTATAGCGTGTAACGTATAACGTATAACGTATAACGTATAACGTATATCGAATAACGTAAAACGTATAACGTATTATATATTACGTGTAACGTATAACGTGTATCGTGTAACCTATGACGTATATCGTATAACGTATAACGTATAACGTATAACGTATAACGTATAACGTATAACGTATAACGTATAACGTATAACGTATAACGTATAACGTATAACGTATAACGTATAACGTATAACGTATAACGTATAACGTATAACGTATAACGTATAACGTATAACGTATAACGTATAACGTATAACGTATAACGTATAACGTATAACGTATAAAGTATAACGTATAACGTATAACGTATAACGTATAACGTATAACGTATAACGTATAACGTATAACGTATAACGTATAACGTATAACGTATAACGTATAACGTATAACGTATAACGTATAACTTATAACGTATAACGTATAACGTATAACGTATAACGTATGACGTATAACGTATAACGTATAACGTATAACGTATAACGTAGAACGTTTAACGTATAACGTATAACGTATAACGTATAACGTATAACGTGTAACGTATAACGTATAACGTGTAACGTATAACGTAGAACGTTTAACGTATAACGTATAACTTTTAACGTATAACGTATAACGTATAACGTATAACGTGTAACGTATGACGTATAACGTGTGACGTATAACGTTAACGTATAACGTATGACGTATAACGTGTATCGTGTAAGCTATGACGTATAACGTTTAACGTATAACGTATAACGTGTAACGTGTAACGTATAACGTATAAAGTAGAACGTATAACGTATAACGTATAACGTATAACGTATAACGTATAACGTATAACGTATAACGTAGAACGTTTAACGTATAACGTATAACGTATAACGTATAACGTATAACGTTTAACGTATAACGTATAACGTGTAACGTGTAACGTGTAACGTATAACGTGTAACGTATAACGTATAACGTGTAACGTATAACGTATAACGTGTAACGTATAACGTGTAACGTATAACGTATAACGTGTAACGTATAACGTGTAACGCATAACGTGTAACGTATAACGTGTAACGTATAACGTGTAACGTATAACGTGTAACGTATAACGTGTAACGTATAACGTATAACGTATAACGTATAACGTATAACGTATAACGTATAACGTGTAACGTATAACGTGTAACGTATAACGTGTAACGTATAACGTGTAACGTATAACGTATAACGTATAACGTATAACGTATAACGTATAACGTATAACGTATAACGTATAACGTATAACGTATAACGTATAACGTGTAACGTATAACGTATAACGTGTAACGTATAACGTATAACGTGTAACGTATAACGTATAACTTTTAACGTATAACGTATAACGTATAACGTATAACGTATAAGGTATAACGTATAACGTGTAACGTATAACGTATAACGTGTGACGTATAATTGTAACGTATAACGTATGACGTATAACGTGTATCGTGTAAGCTATGACGTATAACGTATAACGTATAACGTATAACGTATAACGTGTAACGTATAACGTATAACGGGTAACGTATAACGTATAACGTATAACGTATAACGAATAACGTATAACGTATAACGTATAACGTATAACGTATAACGTATAACGTATAACGAATAACGTATAACGCGTAACGTATAACGAATAACGTATAACGTACAACGTGTAACGAAGAACGTATAACGAATAACGTAAAACGTATAACGTATTACATATTACGCATAACGTATAACATATAACGTATAACGTATAACGTATAACGTATAACGTGTGACGTATAACGTATAACGTGTAACGTATAACGCAAAACGTATAACGTACAACGCATAACGAAGAACGTATAACGAATAACGTAAATCGTATAACGTATAACGTATAACGTATAACGTGTATCGTGTAACCTACGACGTATAACGTATAACGTATAACGTATAACGTATAACGTATAACGTATAACGTATAACGTATAACGTATAACGTATAACGTATAAGGTATAACGTGTAACGTGTAACGTATAACGTATGACGTATAACGCATAACGTGTAACGCATGACGTGTAACGGAGAACGTATTACGAATAACGTAAAACGTATAACGTATTACATATTACGTATAACGTATAACGTGTATCGTGTAACCTACGACGTATAACGTATAACGTATAACGTATAACGTATAACGTATAACGTATAACGTATAACGTATAACGTATAACGTATAACGTATAACGTATAACGTATAACGTATAACGTATAACGTATAACGTATAACGTATAACGTATAACGTATAACGTGTAACGTATAACGTGTAACGTATAACGTGTAACGTATAACGTGTAACGTATAACGTGTAACGTATAACGTGTAACGTATAACGTGTAACGTATAACGTATAACGTATAACGTATAACGTATAACGTATAACGTATAACGTATAACGTATAACGTATATCGTATAACGTATAACGTATAACGTATAACGTATAACGTATAACGTATAACGTATAACGTATAACGTATAACGTATAACGTATAACGTATAACGTATAACGTATAGCGTGTAACGTATAACGTATAACGTATAACGTATAACGTATATCGAATAACGTAAAACGTATAACGTATTACATATTACGTGTAACGTATAACGTGTATCGTGTAACCTATGACGTATATCGTATAACGTATAACGTATAACGTATAACGTATAACGTATAACGTATAACGTATAACGTATAACGTATAACGTATAACGTATAACGTATAACGTATAACGTATAACGTATAACGTATAACGTATAACGTATAACGTGTAACGTATAACGTGTAACGTATAACGTATAACGTATAACGTATAACGTATAACGTATAACGTATAACGTATAACGTATAACGTATAACGTATAACGTATATCGTATAACGTATAACGTATAACGTATAACGTATAACGTATAACGTATAACGTATAACGTATAACGTATAACGTATAACGTATAACGTATAACGTATAACGTATAACGTGTAACGTATAACGTGTAACGTATAACGTGTAACGTATAACGTGTAACGTATAACGTGTAACGTATAACGTGTAACGTATAACGTATAACGTATAACGTATAACGTATAACGTATAACGTATAACGTATAACGTATAACCCATAACGTATAACGTATAACGTATAACGTATAACGTATAACGTATAACGTATAACGTATAACGTATAACGTATAACGTACATCGTATAACGTATAACGTATAACGTATAACTTATCACGTATGACGTATAACGTATAACGTATAACGTATTCCGTATAACGTATAACGTATTACGTATAACGTTTTAACGTATATCGTACACCGTATAACGTATAACGTATAACGTATAACGTATAACGTATAACGTAAAACGTATAACGTATAACGTATAACGTATAACGTATAACGTATAACGTATAACGTATAACGTATAACGTATAACGTATAACGTATAACGTATAACGTATAACGTATAACGTATAACGTATAACGTATAACGTATAACGTATAACGTAGAACGTTTAACGTATAACGTATAACGTATAACGTATAACGTATAACGTATAACGTGTAACGTATAACGTATAACGTGTGACGTATAACGTGTAACGTATAACGTATGACGTATAACGTGTATCGTGTAAGCTATGACGTATAACGTATAACGTATAACGTATAACGTATAACGTATAACGTATATCGTATAACGTATAACGTATAACGTATAACGTATAACGTATAACGTATAACGTATAACGTATAACGTATAACGTATAACGTATAACGTATAACGTATAACGTATAACGTATAACGTATAACGTATAACGTATAACGTATAACGTATAACGTATAACGTATAACGTATAACGTATAACGTATAACGTATAACGTATAACGTATAACGTATAACGTATAACGTATAACGTATAACGTATAACGTATAACGTATAACGTATAACGTATATCGTATAACGTATAATGTATAACGTATAACGTATAACGTATAACGTAGAACGTTTAACGTATAACGTATAACGTATAACGTATAACGTATAACGTATATCGTATAACGTATAACGTATAACGTATAACGTATAACGTATAACGTATAACGTATAACGTATAACGTATAACGTATAACGTATAACGTATAACGTATAACGTATAACGTATAACGTATAACGTATAACGTGTAACGTATAACGTGTAACGTATAACGTATAACGTATAACGTATAACGTATAACGTATAACTTATAACGTATAACGTATAACGTATAACGTATAACGTATATCGTATAACGTATAACGTATAACGTATAACGTATAACGTATAACGTAGAACGTTTAACGTATAACGTATAACGTATAACGTATAACGTATAACGTATAACGTGTAACGTATAACGTATAACGTGTGACGTATAACGTGTAACGTATAACGTATGACGTATAACGTGTATCGTGTAAGCTATGACGTATAACGTATAACGTATAACGTATAACGTATAACGTATAACGTATAACGTATATCGTATAACGTATAACGTATAACGTATAACGTATAACGTATAACGTATAACGTATAACGTATAACGTATAACGTATAACGTATAACGTATAACGTATAACGTATAACGTATAACGTATAACGTATAACGTATAACGTATAACGTATAACGTATAACGTATAACGTATAACGTATAACGTATAACGTATAACGTATAACGTATAACGTATAACGTATAACGTATAACGTATAACGTATAACGTATAACGTATAACGTATAACGTATAACGTATAACGTATAACGTATAACGTATAACGTATAACGTATAACGTATAACGTATAACGTATAACGTATAACGTATAACGTATAACGTATAACGTATAACGTATAACGTATAACGTATAACGTATAACGTATAACGAATAACGTATAACGCGTAACGTATAACGAATAACGTATAACGTGTAACGTATAACGTGTAACGTATAACGTGTAACGTATAACGTGTAACGTATAACGTATAACGTATAACGTATAACGTATAACGTGTAACGTATAACGTATAACGTGTAACGTATAACGTATAACGTGTAACGTATAACGTATAACTTTTAACGTATAACGTATAACGTATAACGTATAAGGTATAACCTATAACGTGTAACGTATAACGCATAACGTGTGACGTATAATTGTAACGTATAACGTATGACGTATAACGTGTATCGTGTAAGCTATGATGTATAACGTATAACGTATAACGTATAACGTATAACGTATAAAGTATAACGTATAACGTATAACGTATAACGTATAACGTATAACGTATAACGTATAACGTATAACGTATAACGTATAACGTATAACGTATAACGTATAACGTATAACGTATAACGTATAACGTATAACGTATAACGTATAACGTATAACGTATAACGTATAACGTATAACGTATAACGTATAACGTATAACGTATAACGTATAACGTATAACGTATAACGTATAACGTATAACGAATAACAAATAACGTGTAACGTATAACGCATAACGTATGACGTACAACGTGTATCGAAGAACGTATAACGAATAACGTAAAACGTATAACGTATTACATATTACGTATAACGTACAACGTGTATCGTGTAACCTATGACGTATAACGTAAAACGTATAACGTATTACGTATAACGTATAACGTATAACGTATAACGCATAACGTATAACGTATAACGTATAACGTATAACGTATAACGTATAACGTATAACGTATAACGTATAACGTATAACGTATAACGTATAACGTATATCGTATAACGTATAACGTATAACGTATAACGTATAATGTATCACGTTTAACGTATAACGTATAGCGCACAACGTATACTGTACAACGCATAACGAAGAACGTATAACGAATAACGTAAATCGTATAACGTATCACATATTACGTATAACGTATAACATATAACGTATAACGTTTAACGTATAACGTTTAACGTATAACGTGTAACGTATAACGTATAACGTATAACGTATAACGTATAACGTATAACGTATAACGTATAACGTATAACGTATAACGTATAACGTATAACGTATAACGTGTAACGTATAACGTATAACGTGTAACGTATAACGTATAACGTGTAACGTATAACGTATAACTTTTAACGTATAACGTATAACGTATAACGTATAACGTATAAGGTATAACCTATAACGTGTAACGTATAACGCATAACGTGTGACGTATAATTGTAACGTATAACGTATGACGTATAACGTGTATCGTGTAAGCTATGACGTATAACGTATAACGTATAACGTATAACGAATAACGTATAACGTATAACGTATAACGTATAACGTATAACGTATAACGTATAACGTATAACGTATAACGTATAACGTATAACGTATAACGTATAACGTATAACGTATAACGTATAACGTATAACGTATAACGAATAACGTATAACGCGTAACGTATAACGAATAACGTATAACGTATAACGTATAACGTATAACGTATAACGTATAACGTAGAACGTTTAACGTATAACGTATAACGTATAACGTATAACGTATAACGTTTAACGTATAACGTATAACGTGTAACGTGTAACGTATAACGTGTAACGTATAACGTGTAACGTATAACGTGTAACGTATAACGTATAACGTATAACGTATAACGTATAACGTATAACGTATAACGTAGAACGTTTAACGTATAACGTATAACGTATAACGTATAACGTATAACGTTTAACGTATAACGTATAACGTGTAACGTGTAACGTATAACGTGTAACGTATAACGTGTAACGTATAACGTGTAACGTATAACGTATAACGTGTAACGTATAACGTGTAACGTATAACGTGTAACGTATAACGTGTAACGTATAACGTGTAACGTATAACGTGTAACGTATAACGTGTAACGTATAACGTATAACGTATAACGTATAACGTATAACGTGTAACGTATAACGTATAACGTGTAACGTATAACGTATAACGTGTAACGTATAACGTATAACTTTTAACGTATAACGTATAACGTATAACGTATAAGGTATAACCTATAACGTGTAACGTATAACGCATAACGTGTGACGTATAATTGTAACGTATAACGTATGACGTATAACGTGTATCGTGTAAGCTATGATGTATAACGTATAACGTATAACGTATAACGTATAACGTATAAAGTATAACGTATAACGTATAACGTATAACGTATAACGTATAACGTATAACGTATAACGTATAACGTATAACGTATAACGTATAACGTATAACGTATAACGTATAACGTATAACGTATAACGTATAACGTATAACGTATAACGTATAACGTATAACGTATAACGTATAACGTATAACGTATAACGTATAACGTATAACGTATAACGTATAACGTATAACGTATAACGTATAACGAATAACATATAACGTGTAACGTATAACGCATAACGTATGACGTACAACGTGTATCGAAGAACGTATAACGAATAACGTAAAACGTATAACGTATTACATATTACGTATAACGTACAACGTGTATCGTGTAACCTATGACGTATAACGTAAAACGTATAACGTATTACGTATAACGTATAACGTATAACGTATAACGCATAACGTATAACGTATAACGTATAACGTATAACGTATAACGTATAACGTATAACGTATAACGTATAACGTATAACGTATAACGTATAACGTATATCGTATAACGTATAACGTATAACGTATAACGTATAATGTATCACGTTTAACGTATAACGTATAGCGCACAACGTATACTGTACAACGCATAACGAAGAACGTATAACGAATAACGTAAATCGTATAACGTATCACATATTACGTATAACGTATAACATATAACGTATAACGTTTAACGTATAACGTTTAACGTATAACGTGTAACGTATAACGTATAACGTATAACGTATAACGTATAACGTATAACGTATAACGTATAACGTATAACGTATAACGTATAACGTATAACGTATAACGTGTAACGTATAACGTATAACGTGTAACGTATAACGTATAACGTGTAACGTATAAACGTATAACTTTTAACGTATAACGTATAACGTATAACGTATAAGGTATAACCTATAACGTGTAACGTATAACGCATAACGTGTGACGTATAATTGTAACGTATAACGTATGACGTATAACGTGTATCGTGTAAGCTATGACGTATAACGTATAACGTATAACGTATAACGAATAACGTATAACGTATAACGTATAACGTATAACGTATAACGTATAACGTATAACGTATAACGTATAACGTATAACGTATAACGTATAACGTATAACGTATAACGTATAACGTATAACGTATAACGTATAACGTATAACGTATAACGTATAACGTATAACGTATAACGTATAACGTATAACGTATAACGTATAACGTATAACGTAGAACGTTTAACGTATAACGTATAACGTATAACGTATAACGTATAACGTGTAACGTATAACGTATAACGTGTAACGTATAACGTAGAACGTTTAACGTATAACGTATAACTTTTAACGTATAACGTATAACGTATAACGTATAACGTGTAACGTATAACGTATAACGTGTGACGTATAACGTGTAACGTATAACGTATGACGTATAACGTGTATCGTGTAAGCTATGACGTATAACGTTTAACGTATAACGTATAACGTGTAACGTGTAACGTATAACGTATAACGTGTAACGTATAACGTAGAACGTTTAACGTATAACGTATAACTTTTAACGTATAACGTATAACGTATAACGTATAACGTGTAACGTATAACGTATAACGTATAACGTATAACGTATAAGGTATAACCTATAACGTGTAACGTATAACGCATAACGTGTGACGTATAATTGTAACGTATAACGTATGACGTATAACGTGTATCGTGTAAGCTATGACGTATAACGTATAACGTATAACGTATAACGAATAACGTATAACGTATAACGTATAACGTATAACGTATAACGTATAACGTATAACGTATAACGTATAACGTATAACGTATAACGTATAACGTATAACGTATAACGTATAACGTATAACGTATAACGTATAACGTATAACGTATAACGTATAACGTATAACGTATAACGTATAACGTATAACGTATAACGTATAACGTATAACGTATAACGTAGAACGTTTAACGTATAACGTATAACGTATAACGTATAACGTATAACGTGTAACGTATAACGTATAACGTGTAACGTATAACGTAGAACGTTTAACGTATAACGTATAACTTTTAACGTATAACGTATAACGTATAACTTTTAACGTATAACGTATAACGTATAACGTATAACGTGTAACGTATAACGTATAACGTGTGACGTATAACGTGTAACGTATAACGTATGACGTATAACGTGTATCGTGTAAGCTATGACGTATAACGTTTAACGTATAACGTATAACGTGTAACGTGTAACGTATAACGTATAAAGTAGAACGTATAACGTATAACGTATAACGTATAACGTATAACGTATAACGTATAACGTATAACGTATAACGTAGAACGTATAACGTATAACGTATAACGTATAACGTATAACGTATAACGTATAACGTTTAACGTATAACGTATAACGTGTAACGTATAACGTAGAACGTTTAACGTATAACGTATAACTTTTAACGTGTAACGTATAACGTATAACGTGTAACGTATAACGTGTAACGTATAACGTGTAACGTATAACGTGTAACGTATAACGTGTAACGTATAACGTGTAACGTATAACGTGTAACGTATAACGTGTAACGTATAACGTGTAACGTATAACGTGTAACGTATAACGTGTAACGTATAACGTATAACGTATAACGTATAACGTGTAACGTATAACGTGTAACGTATAACGTGTAACGTATAACGTGTAACGTATAACGTGTAACGTATAACGTATAACGTATAACGTATAACGTATAACGTATAACGTATAACGTATAACGTATAACGTATAACGTATAACGTGTAACGTATAACGTGTAACGTGTAACGTATAACGTGTAACGTATAACGTATAACGTGTAACGTATAACGTATAACTTTTAACGTATAACGTATAACGTATAACGTATAAGGTATAACGTATAACGTGTAACGTATAACGTATAACGTGTGACGTATAATTGTAACGTATAACGTATGACGTATAACGTGTATCGTGTAAGCTATGACGTATAACGTATAACGTATAACGTATAACGTATAACGTGTAACGTATAACGTATAACGGGTAACGTATAACGTATAACGTATAACGTATAACGAATAACGTATAACGTATAACGTATAACGTATAACGTATAACGTATAACGTATAACGAATAACGTATAACGCGTAACGTATAACGAATAACGTATAACGTACAACGTGTAACGAAGAACGTATAACGAATAACGTAAAACGTATAACGTATTACATATTACGCATAACGTATAACATATAACGTATAACGTATAACGTATAACGTATAACGTGTGACGTATAACGTATAACGTGTAACGTATAACGCACAACGTATAACGTACAACGCATAACGAAGAACGTATAACGAATAACGTAAATCGTATAACGTATAACGTATAACGTATAACGTATAACGTATAACGTATAACGTATAACGTATAACGTATAACGTATAACGTATAACGTATAACGTATAACGTATAACGTGTAACGTATAACGTATAACTTTTAACGTATAACGTATAACGTATAACGTATAAGGTATAATGTATAACGTGTAACGTATAACGTATAACGTGTGACGTATAATTGTAACGTATAACGTATGACGTATAACGTGTATCGTGTAAGCTATGACGTATAACGTATAACGTATAACGTATAACGTATAACGTGTAACGTATAACGTATAACGGGTAACGTATAACGTATAACGTATAACGTATAACGAATAACGTATAACGTATACCGTATAACGTATAACGTATAACGTATAACGTATAACGAATAACGTATAACGCGTAACGTATAACGAATAACGTATAACGTACAACGTGTAACGAAGAACGTATAACGAATAACGTAAAACGTATAACGTATTACATATTACGCATAACGTATAACATCTAACGTATAACGTATAACGTATAACGTATAACGTGTGACGTATAACGTATAACGTGTAACGTATAACGCACAACGTATAACGTACAACGCATAACGAAGAACGTATAACGAATAACGTAAATCGTATAACGTATAACGTATAACGTATAACGTATAACGTATAACGTATAACGTATAACGTATAACGTATAACGTATAACGTATAACGTATAACGTATAACGTATAACGTATAACGTATAACGTATAACGTATAACGTATTACGTGTGACGTATAACGTATAACGTGTAACGTGTAACGTATAACGTATAAAGTATTATATAACGTATAACGTATAACGTATAACCTATAACGTATAACGTATAACGTATAACGTATAACGTATAACGTATAACGTATAACGTATAACGTATAACGTATAACGTATAACGTATAACGTATAACGTATAACGTAAACGTATAACGTATAACGTATAACGTATAACGTATAACGTATAACGTATAACGTATAACGTATAACGTATAACGTATAACGTATAACGTATAACGTATAACGTATAACGTATATCGTATAACGTATAACGTATAACGTATAACGTATAACGTATAATGTATCACGTTTAACGTATAACGTATAGCGCACAACGTATACTGTACAACGCATAACGAAGAACGTATAACGAATAACGTAAATCGTATAACGTATCACATATTACGTATAACGTATAACATATAACGTATAACGTTTAACGTATAACGTTTAACGTATAACGTGTAACGTATAACGTATAACGTATAACGTATAACGTATAACGTATAACGTATAACGTATAACGTATAACGTATAACGTATAACGTATAACGTATAACGTGTAACGTATAACGTATAACGTGTAACGTATAACGTATAACGTGTAACGTATAACGTATAAATTTTAACGTATAACGTATAACGTATAACGTATAAGGTATAACCTATAACGTGTAACGTATAACGCATAACGTATGACGTACAACGTGTAACGAAGAACGTATAACGAATAACGTAAAACGTATAACGTATTACATATTACGTATAACGTACAACGTGTATCGTGTAACCTACAACGTGTATCGTGTAACCTATGACGTATAACGTAAAACGTATAACGTATAACGTATAACGTATAACGTATGACGTATAACGTATAACGTATAACGTATAACGCATAACGTATAACGTATAACGTATAACGTATAACGTATAACGTATAACGTATAACGTATAACGTATAACGTATAACGTATAACGTATAACGTATAACGTATAACGTATATCGTATAACGTATAACGTATAACGTATAACGTATAACGTATAATGTATCACGTTTAACGTATAACGTATAGCGCACAACGTATACTGTACAACGCATAACGAAGAACGTATAACGAATAACGTAAATCGTATAACGTATCACATATTACGTATAACGTATAACATATAACGTATAACGTTTAACGTATAACGTTTAACGTATAACGTGTAACGTATAACGTATAACGTATAACGTATAACGTATAACGTATAACGTATAACGTATAACGTATAACGTATAACGTATAACGTATAACGTATAACGTGTAACGTATAACGTATAACGTGTAACGTATAACGTATAACGTGTAACGTATAACGTATAACTTTTAACGTATAACGTATAACGTATAACGTATAAGGTATAACCTATAACGTGTAACGTATAACGCATAACGTGTGACGTATAATTGTAACGTATAACGTATGACGTATAACGTGTATCGTGTAAGCTATGACGTATAACGTATAACGTATAACGTATAACGTATAACGTATAACGTATAACGTATAACGTATAACGTATAACGTATAACGTATAACGTATAACGTATAACGTATAACGTATAACGTATAACGTATAACGTATAACGTATAACGTATAACGTATAACGTATAACGTATAACGTATAACGTATAACGTATAACGTATAACGTATAACGTATAACGTATAACGTATAACGTATAACGTATAACGTATGACGTATAACGTATAACGAATAACATATAACGTGTAACGTATAACGCATAACGTATGACGTACAACGTGTAACGAAGAACGTATAACGAATAACGTAAAACGTATAACGTATTACATATTACGTATAACGTACAACGTGTATCGTGTAACCTATGACGTATAACGTAAAACGTATAACGTATAACGTATAACGTATAACGTATGACGTATAACGTATAACGTATAACGTATAACGCATAACGTATAACGTATAACGTATAACGTATAACGTATAACGTATAACGTATAACGTATAACGTATAACGTATAACGTATATCGTATAACGTATAACGTATAACGTATAACGTATAATGTATCACGTTTAACGTATAACGTATAGCGCACAACGTATACTGTACAACGCATAACGAAGAACGTATAACGAATAACGTAAATCGTATAACGTATCACATATTACGTATAACGTATAACATATAACGTATAACGTATAACGTATAACGTATAAGGTATGACGTGTAACGTATAACGTATAACGGGTAACGTATAACGTATAACGTATAACGTATAACGAATAACGTATAACGTATAACGTATAACGTATAACGTATAACGTATAACGTATAACGTATAACGAATAACGTATAACGCGTAACGTATAACGAATAACGTATAACGTACAACGTGTAACGAAGAACGTATAACGAATAACGTAAAACGTATAACGTATTACATATTACGCATAACGTATAACATATAACGTATAACGTATAACGTATAACGTATAACGTGTGACGTATAACGTATAACGTGTAACGTATAACGCACAACGTATAACGTACAACGCATAACGAAGAACGTATAACGAATAACGTAAATCGTATAACGTATTACATATTACGTATAACGTATAACATATAACGTATAACGTATAACGTATAACGTATAACGTATAACGTATAACGTATAACGTATAACGTATAACGTGTAACGTATAACGTATAACGTGTGACGTATAACGTATAACGTGTAACGTATAACGTATAACGTATAACGTATAACGTATAACGTATAACGTATAACGTATAACGTATAACGTATAACCTATAACGTGTAACGTATAACTTATAACGTATAACGTATAACGTATAACGTATAACGTATAACGTATAACGTATAACGTATAACGTATAACGTATAACGTATAACGTATAACGTATAACGTATAACGTATAACGTATAACGTATAACGTATAACGTGAAACGTATAACGTATAACGTGTGACGTATAACGTATAACGTGTAACGTATAACGTATAACGTATAACGTATAACGTATAACGTATAACGTATAACGTATAACGTATAACGTATAACGTATAACGTATAACGTATAACGTATTACGTGTGACGTATAACGTATAACGTGTAACGTGTAACGTATAACGTATAAAGTATTATATAACGTATAACGTATAACGTATAACGAATAACGTATAACGCGTAACGTATAACGAATAACGTATAACGTACAACGTGTAACGAAGAACGTATAACGAATAACGTAAAACGTATAACGTATTACATATTACGCATAACGTATAACATATAACGTATAACGTATAACGTATAACGTATAACGTGTGACGTATAACGTATAACGTGTAACGTATAACGCACAACGTATAACGTACAACGCATAACGAAGAACGTATAACGAATAACGTAAATCGTATAACGTATAACGTATAACGTATAACGTATAACGTATAACGTATAACGTATAACGTATAACGTATAACGTATAACGTATAACGTATAACGTATAACGTATAACGTGTAACGTATAACGTATAACTTTTAACGTATAACGTATAACGTATAACGTATAAGGTATAACGTATAACGTGTAACGTATAACGTATAACGTGTGACGTATAATTGTAACGTATAACGTATGACGTATAACGTGTATCGTGTAAGCTATGACGTATAACGTATAACGTATAACGTATAACGTATAACGTGTAACGTATAACGTATAACGGGTAACGTATAACGTATAACGTATAACGTATAACGTATAACGAATAACGTATAACGTATACCGTATAACGTATAACGTATAACGTATAACGTATAACGAATAACGTATAACGCGTAACGTATAACGAATAACGTATAACGTACAACGTGTAACGAAGAACGTATAACGAATAACGTAAAACGTATAACGTATTACATATTACGCATAACGTATAACATCTAACGTATAACGTATAACGTATAACGTATAACGTGTGACGTATAACGTATAACGTGTAACGTATAACGCACAACGTATAACGTACAACGCATAACGAAGAACGTATAACGAATAACGTAAATCGTATAACGTATAACGTATAACGTATAACGTATAACGTATAACGTATAACGTATAACGTATAACGTATAACGTATAACGTATAACGTATAACGTATAACGTATAACGTATAACGTATAACGTATAACGTATAACGTATAACGTATTACGTGTGACGTATAACGTATAACGTGTAACGTGTAACGTATAACGTATAAAGTATTATATAACGTATAACGTATAACGTATAACCTATAACGTATAACGTATAACGTATAACGTATAACGTATAACGTATAACGTATAACGTATAACGTATAACGTATAACGTATAACGTATAACGTATAACGTATAACGTATAACGTATAACGTATAACGTATAACGTATAACGTATAACGTATAACGTATAACGTATAACGTATAACGTATAACGTATAACGTATAACGTATAACGTATAACGTATAACGTATAACGTATAACGTATAACGTATAACGTATAACGTATAACGTATAACGTATAACGTATAACGTATAACGTATAACGTATAACGTATAACGTATAACGTATAACGTATAACGTATAACGTGAAACGTATAACGTATAACGTGTGACGTATAACGTATAACGTGTAACGTATAACGTATAACGTATAACGTATAACGTATAACGTATAACGTATAACGTATAACGTATAACGTATAACGTATAACGTATAACGTATAACGTATAACGTATTACGTGTGACGTATAACGTATAACGTGTAACGTGTAACGTATAACGTATAAAGTATTATATAACGTATAACGTATAACGTATAACGAATAACGTATAACGCGTAACGTATAACGAATAACGTATAACGTACAACGTGTAACGAAGAACGTATAACGAATAACGTAAAACGTATAACGTATTACATATTACGCATAACGTATAACATATAACGTATAACGTATAACGTATAACGTATAACGTGTGACGTATAACGTATAACGTGTAACGTATAACGCACAACGTATAACGTACAACGCATAACGAAGAACGTATAACGAATAACGTAAATCGTATAACGTATAACGTATAACGTATAACGTATAACGTATAACGTATAACGTATAACGTATAACGTATAACGTATAACGTATAACGTATAACGTATAACGTATAACGTGTAACGTATAACGTATAACTTTTAACGTATAACGTATAACGTATAACGTATAAGGTATAACGTATAACGTGTAACGTATAACGTATAACGTGTGACGTATAATTGTAACGTATAACGTATGACGTATAACGTGTATCGTGTAAGCTATGACGTATAACGTATAACGTATAACGTATAACGTATAACGTGTAACGTATAACGTATAACGGGTAACGTATAACGTATAACGTATAACGTATAACGAATAACGTATAACGTATACCGTATAACGTATAACGTATAACGTATAACGTATAACGAATAACGTATAACGCGTAACGTATAACGAATAACGTATAACGTACAACGTGTAACGAAGAACGTATAACGAATAACGTAAAACGTATAACGTATTACATATTACGCATAACGTATAACATCTAACGTATAACGTATAACGTATAACGTATAACGTGTGACGTATAACGTATAACGTGTAACGTATAACGCACAACGTATAACGTACAACGCATAACGAAGAACGTATAACGAATAACGTAAATCGTATAACGTATAACGTATAACGTATAACGTATAACGTATAACGTATAACGTATAACGTATAACGTATAACGTATAACGTATAACGTATAACGTATAACGTATAACGTATAACGTATAACGTATAACGTATAACGTATAACGTATTACGTGTGACGTATAACGTATAACGTGTAACGTGTAACGTATAACGTATAAAGTATTATATAACGTATAACGTATAACGTATAACCTATAACGTATAACGTATAACGTATAACGTATAACGTATAACGTATAACGTATAACGTATAACGTATAACGTATAACGTATAACGTATAACGTATAACGTATAACGTATAACGTATAACGTATAACGTATAACGTATAACGTATAACGTATAACGTATAACGTATAACGTATAACGTATAACGTATAACGTATAACGTATAACGTATAACGTATAACGTATAACGTATAACGTATAACGTATAACGTATAACGTATAACGTATAACGTATAACGTATAACGTATAACGTATAACGTATAACGTATAACGTATAACGTATAACGTATAACGTATAACGTATAACGTATAACGTATAACGTATAACGTATAACGTATAACGTATAACGTATAACGTATAACGTATAACGTATAACGTATAACGTATAACGTATAACGTATAACGTATAACGTATAACGTATAACGATTAACATATAACGTGTAACGTATAACGCATAACGTATGACGTACAACGTGTAACGAAGAACGTATAACGAATAACGTAAAACGTATAACGTATTACATATTACGTATAACGTACAACGTGTATCGTGTAACCTATGACGTATAACGTAAAACGTATAACGTATAACGTATAACGTATAACGTATGACGTATAACGTATAACGTATAACGTATAACGCATAACGTATAACGTATAACGTATAACGTATAACGTATAACGTATAACGTATAACGTATAACGTATAACGTATAACGTATAACGTATATCGTATAACGTATAACGTATAACGTATAACGTATAACGTATAATGTATCACGTTTAACGTATAACGTATAGCGCACAACGTATACTGTACAACGCATAACGAAGAACGTATAACGAATAACGTAAATCGTATAACGTATCACATATTACGTATAACGTATAACATATAACGTATAACGTTTAACGTATAACGTTTAACGTATAACGTGTAACGTATAACGTATAACGTATAACGTATAACGTATAACGTATAACGTATAACGTATAACGTATAACGTATAACGTATAACGTATAACGTATAACGTATAACGTATAACGTATAACGTATAACGTATAACGTATAACGTATAACGTATAACGTATAACGTATAACGTATAACGTATAACGTATAACGTATAACGTATAACGTATAACGTATAACGTATAACGTATAACGTATAACGTATAACGTATAACGTATAACGTATAACGTATAACGTATAACGTATAACGTATAACGTATAACGTATAACGTATAACGTATAACGTATGACGTATAACGTATAACGAATAACATATAACGTGTAACGTATAACGCATAACGTATGACGTACAACGTGTAACGAAGAACGTATAACGAATAACGTAAAACGTATAACGTATTACATATTACGTATAACGTACAACGTGTATCGTGTAACCTATGACGTATAACGTAAAACGTATAACGTATAACGTATAACGTATAACGTATGACGTATAACGTATAACGTATAACGTATAACGCATAACGTATAACGTATAACGTATAACGTATAACGTATAACGTATAACGTATAACGTATAACGTATAACGTATAACGTATATCGTATAACGTATAACGTATAACGTATAACGTATAATGTATCACGTTTAACGTATAACGTATAGCGCACAACGTATACTGTACAACGCATAACGAAGAACGTATAACGAATAACGTAAATCGTATAACGTATCACATATTACGTATAACGTATAACATATAACGTATAACGTATAACGTATAACGTATAACGTATAACGTATAACGTATAACGTATAACGTATAACGTATAACGTATAACGTATAACGTGCAACGTATAACGTATAACGTATAACGTATAACTTATAACGTATAACGTATAACGTTTAACGTATAACGTGTAACGTATAACGTGTAACGTATAACGTGTAACGTATAACGTTTAACGTATAACGTTTAACGTATAACGTGTAACGTATAACGTATAACGTGTAACGTATAACGTGTAACGTATAACGTGTAACGTATAACGTGTAACGTATAACGTGCAACGTATAACGTGTAACGTATAACGTGTAACGTATAACGTATAACGTATAACGTATAACGTATAACGTATAACGTATAACGTGTAACGTATAACGTGTAACGTATAACGTGTAACGTATAACGTGTAACGTATAACGTGTAACGTATAACGTGTAACGTATAACGTGTAACGTATAACGTATAACGTGTAACGTATAACGTATAACGTATATCGAATAACGTAAAACGTATAACGTATTACATATTACGTGTAACGTATAACGTGTATCGTGTAACCTATGACGTATATCGTATAACGTATAACGTATAACATGTAACGTATAACGTATAACGTATAACGTATAACGTATAACGTATAACGTATAACATATAACGTATAACGTATAACGTATAACGTGTAACGTATAACGTGTAACGTATAACGTGTAACGTATAACGTGTAACGTATAACGTGTAACGTATAACGTGTAACGTATAACGTGTAACGTATAACGTATAACGTGTAACGTATAACGTGTAACGTATAACGTGTAACGTATACCGTGTAACGTATAACGTGTAACGTATAACGTGTAACGTATAACGTATAACGTATAACGTATAACGTATAACGTATAACGTGTAACGTATAACGTATAACGTATAACGTATGACGTGTAACGTATAACGTATAACGGGTAACGTATAACGTATAACGTATAACGTATAACGAATAACGTATAACGTATAACGTATAACGTATAACGTATAACGTATAACGTATAACGTATAACGAATAACGTATAACGCGTAACGTATAACGAATAACGTATAACGTACAACGTGTAACGAAGAACGTATAACGAATAACGTAAAACGTATAACGTATTACATATTACGCATAACGTATAACATATAACGTATAACGTATAACGTATAACGTATAACGTGTGACGTATAACGTATAACGTGTAACGTATAACGCACAACGTATAACGTACAACGCATAACGAAGAACGTATAACGAATAACGTAAATCGTATAACGTATTACATATTACGTATAACGTATAACATATAACGTATAACGTATAACGTATAACGTATAACGTATAACGTATAACGTATAACGTATAACGTATAACGTGTAACGTATAACGTATAACGTGTGACGTATAACGTATAACGTGTAACGTATAACGTATAACGTATAACGTATAACGTATAACGTATAACGTATAACGTATAACGTATAACGTATAACGTATAACGTATAACGTATAACGAATAACGTATAACGTGTAACGTATAACGAATAACATATAACGTACAACGTGTAACGAAGAACGTATAACGAATAACGTAAAACGTATAACGTATTACATATTACGTATAACGTATAACATATAACGTATAACGTATAACGTATAACGTATAACGTGTGACGTATAACGTATAACGTGTAACGTATAACGCACAACGTATAACGTACAACGCATAACGAAGAACGTATAACGAATAACGTAAATCGTATAACGTATTACATATTACGTATAACGTATAACATATAACGTATAACCTATAACGTGTAACGTATAACTTATAACGTATAACGTATAACGTATAACGTATAACGTATAACGTATAACGTATAACGTATAACGTATAACGTATAACGTATAACGTATAACGTATAACGTATAACGTATAACGTATAACGTATAACGTATAACGTGAAACGTATAACGTATAACGTGTGACGTATAACGTATAACGCGTAACGTATAACGAATAACGTATAACGTACAACGTGTAACGAAGAACGTATAACGAATAACGTAAAACGTATAACGTATTACATATTACGCATAACGTATAACATATAACGTATAACGTATAACGTATAACGTATAACGTGTGACGTATAACGTATAACGTGTAACGTATAACGCACAACGTATAACGTACAACGCATAACGAAGAACGTATAACGAATAACGTAAATCGTATAACGTATTACATATTACGTATAACGTATAACATATAACGTATAACGTATAACGTATAACGTATAACGTATAACGTATAACGTATAACGTATAACGTATAACGTGTAACGTATAACGTATAACGTGTGACGTATAACGTATAACGTGTAACGTATAACGTATAACGTAAAACGTATAACGTATAACGTATAACGTATAACGTATAACGTATAACGTATAACGTATAACGTGTAACGTATAACGTATAACGTGTAACGTATAACGTATAACGTGTAACGTATAACGTATAACTTTTAACGTATAACGTATAACGTATAACGTATAAGGTATAACGTATAACGTGTAACGTATAACGTATAACGTGTGACGTATAATTGTAACGTATAACGTATGACGTATAACGTGTATCGTGTAAGCTATGACGTATAACGTATAACGTATAACGTATAACGTATAACGTGTAACGTATAACGTATAACGGGTAACGTATAACGTATAACGTATAACGTATAACGAATAACGTATAACGTATAACGTATAACGTATAACGTATAACGTATAACGTATAACGAATAACATATAACGCGTAACGTATAACGAATAACGTATAACGTACAACGTGTAACGAAGAACGTATAACGAATAACGTAAAACGTATAACGTATTACATATTACGCATAACGTTTAACATATAACGTATAACGTATAACGTATAACGTATAACGTGTGACGTATAACGTATAACGTGTAACGTATAACGCACAACGTATAACGTACAACGCATAACGAAGAACGTATAAGAATAACGTAAATCGTATAACGTATAACGTATAACGTATAACGTATAACGTATAACGTATAACGTATAACGTATAACGTATAACGTATAACGTATAACGTATAACGTATAACGTATATCGTATAACGTATAACGTATAACGTATAACGTATAATGTATCACGTTTAACGTATAACGTATAGCGCACAACGTATACTGTACAACGCATAACGAAGAACGTATAACGAATAACGTAAATCGTATAACGTATCACATATTACGTATAACGTATAACATATAACGTATAACGTTTAACGTATAACGTTTAACGTATAACGTGTAACGTATAACGTATAACGTATAACGTATAACGTATAACGTATAACGTATAACGTATAACGTATAACGTATAACGTATAACGTATAACGTATAACGTGTAACGTATAACGTATAACGTGTAACGTATAACGTATAACGTGTAACGTATAACGTATAACTTTTAACGTATAACGTATAACGTATAACGTATAAGGTATAACCTATAACGTGTAACGTATAACGCATAACGTGTGACGTATAATTGTAACGTATAACGTATGACGTATAACGTGTATCGTGTAAGCTATGACGTATAACGTATAACGTATAACGTATAACGTATAACGTATAACGTATAACGTATAACGTGTAACGTATAACGTATAACGTATAACGTATAACGTATAACGTATAACGTATAACGTATAACGTATAACGTATAACGTATAACGTATAACGTATAACGTATAACGTATAACGTATAACGTATAACGTATAACGTATAACGTATAACGTATAACGTATGACGTATAACGTATAACGAATAACATATAACGTGTAACGTATAACGCATAACGTATGACGTACAACGTGTAACGAAGAACGTATAACGAATAACGTAAAACGTATAACGTATTACATATTACGTATAACGTACAACGTGTATCGTGTAACCTATGACGTATAACGTAAAACGTATAACGTATAACGTATAACGTATAACGTATGACGTATAACGTATAACGTATAACGTATAACGCATAACGTATAACGTATAACGTATAACGTATAACGTATAACGTATAACGTATAACGTATAACGTATAACGTATAACGTATATCGTATAACGTATAACGTATAACGTATAACGTATAATGTATCACGTTTAACGTATAACGTATAGCGCACAACGTATACTGTACAACGCATAACGAAGAACGTATAACGAATAACGTAAATCGTATAACGTATCACATATTACGTATAACGTATAACGTATAACGTATAACGTATAACGTATAACGTGCAACGTATAACGTATAACGTATAACGTATAACTTATAACGTATAACGTATAACGTTTAACGTATAACGTGTAACGTATAACGTGTAACGTATAACGTGTAACGTATAACGTTTAACGTATAACGTTTAACGTATAACGTGTAACGTATAACGTATAACGTGTAACGTATAACGTGTAACGTATAACGTGTAACGTATAACGTGTAACGTATAACGTGCAACGTATAACGTGTAACGTATAACGTGTAACGTATAACGTATAACGTATAACGTATAACGTATAACGTGTAACGTATAACGTGTAACGTATAACGTGTAACGTATAACGTGTAACGTATAACGTGTAACGTATAACGTGTAACGTATAACGTGTAACGTATAACGTGTAACGTATAACGTATAACGTATAACGTATAACGTATAACGTATATCGAATAACGTAAAACGTATAACGTATTACATATTACGTGTAACGTATAACGTGTATCGTGTAACCTATGACGTATATCGTATAACGTATAACGTATAACATGTAACGTATAACGTATAACGTATAACGTATAACGTATAACGTATAACGTATAACATATAACGTATAACGTATAACGTATAACGTGCAACGTATAACGTGTAACGTATAACGTGTAACGTATAACGTGTAACGTATAACGTGTAACGTATAACGTGTAACGTATAACGTGTAACGTATAACGTATAACGTGTAACGTATAACGTGTAACGTATAACGTGTAACGTATAACGTGTAACGTATAACGTGTAACGTATAACGTGTAACGTATAACGTATAACGTATAACGTATAACGTATAACGTATAACGTGTAACGTATAACGTATAACGTATAACGTATGACGTGTAACGTATAACGTATAACGGGTAACGTATAACGTATAACGTATAACGTATAACGAATAACGTATAACGTATAACGTATAACGTATAACGTATAACGTATAACGTATAACGTATAACGAATAACGTATAACGCGTAACGTATAACGAATAACGTATAACGTACAACGTGTAACGAAGAACGTATAACGAATAACGTAAAACGTATAACGTATTACATATTACGCATAACGTATAACATATAACGTATAACGTATAACGTATAACGTATAACGTGTGACGTATAACGTATAACGTGTAACGTATAACGCACAACGTATAACGTACAACGCATAACGAAGAACGTATAACGAATAACGTAAATCGTATAACGTATTACATATTACGTATAACGTATAACATATAACGTATAACGTATAACGTATAACGTATAACGTATAACGTATAACGTATAACGTATAACGTATAACGTGTAACGTATAACGTATAACGTGTGACGTATAACGTATAACGTGTAACGTATAACGTATAACGTATAACGTATAACGTATAACGTATAACGTATAACGTATAACGTATAACGTATAACGTATAACGTATAACGTATAACGAATAACGTATAACGTGTAACGTATAACGAATAACATATAACGTACAACGTGTAACGAAGAACGTATAACGAATAACGTAAAACGTATAACGTATTACATATTACGTATAACGTATAACATATAACGTATAACGTATAACGTATAACGTATAACGTGTGACGTATAACGTATAACGTGTAACGTATAACGCACAACGTATAACGTACAACGCATAACGAAGAACGTATAACGAATAACGTAAATCGTATAACGTATTACATATTACGTATAACGTATAACATATAACGTATAACCTATAACGTGTAACGTATAACTTATAACGTATAACGTATAACGTATAACGTATAACGTATAACGTATAACGTATAACGTATAACGTATAACGTATAACGTATAACGTATAACGTATAACGTATAACGTATAACGTATAACGTATAACGTATAACGTATAACGTATAACGTGAAACGTATAACGTATAACGTGTGACGTATAACGTATAACGTGTAACGTATAACGTATAACGTATAACGTATAACGTATAACGTATAACGTATAACGTATAACGTATAACGTATAACGTATAACGTATAACGTATAACGTATCACGTGTGACGTATAACGTATAACGTGTAACGTGTAACGTATAACGTATAAAGTATTATATAACGTATAACGTATAACGTATAACGTATAACGTATAACGTATAACTTATAACGTATAACGTATAACGTATAACGTATAACGAATAACGTATTACATATTACGCATAACGTATAACATATAACGTATAACGTATAACGTATAACGTATAACGTATAACGTGTGACGTATAACGTATAACGTGTAACGTATAACGCACAACGTATAACGTACAACGCATAACGAAGAACGTATAACGAATAACGTAAATCGTATAACGTATTACATATTACGTATAACGTATAACATATAACGTATAACGTATAACGTATAACGTATAACGTATAACGTATAACGTATAACGTATAACGTATAACGTGTAACGTATAACGTATAACGTGTGACGTATAACGTATAACGTGTAACGTATAACGTATAACGTATAACGTATAACGTATCACGTATAACGTATAACGTATAACGTATAACGTATAACGTATAACGTGTAACGTATAACGTATAACGTGTAACGTATAACGTATAACGTGTAACGTATAACGTATAACTTTTAACGTATAACGTATAACGTATAACGTATAAGGTATAACGTATAACGTGTAACGTATAACGTATAACGTGTGACGTATAATTGTAACGTATAACGTATGACGTATAACGTGTATCGTGTAAGCTATGACGTATAACGTATAACGTATAACGTATAACGTATAACGTGTAACGTATAACGTATAACGGGTAACGTATAACGTATAACGTATAACGTATAACGTATAACGTATAACGTATAACGTATAACGTATAACGTATAACGTATAACGTATAACGTATAACCTATAACGTATAACGTATAACGTATAACGTATAACGTATAACGTATAACGTGTAACGTATAACGTGTAACGCGTAACGTATAACGTATAACGGGTAACGTATAACGTATAACGTATAACGTATAACGAATAACGTATAACGTATAACGTATAACGTATAACGTATAACGTATAACGTATAACGTATAACGAATAACGTATAACGCGTAACGTATAACGAATAACGTATAACGTACAACGTGTAACGAAGAACGTATAACGAATAACGTAAAACGTATAACGTATTACATATTACGCATAACGTATAACATATAACGTATAACGTATAACGTATAACGTATAACGTATAACGTGTGACGTATAACGTATAACGTGTAACGTATAACGCACAACGTATAACGTACAACGCATAACGAAGAACGTATAACGAATAACGTAAATCGTATAACGTATTACATATTACGTATAACGTATAACATATAACGTATAACGTATAACGTATAACGTATAACGTATAACGTATAACGTATAACGTATAACGTATAACGTGTAACGTATAACGTATAACGTGTGACGTATAACGTATAACGTGTAACGTATAACGTATAACGTATAACGTATAACGTATAACGTATAACGTATAACGTATAACGTATAACGTATAACGTATAACGTGTAACGTATAACGTATAACGTGTAACGTATAACGTATAACGTGTGACGTATAACGTATAACGTGTAACGTATAACGTATAACGTATAACGTATAACGTATAACGTATAACGTGTAACGTATAACGTATAACGGGTAACGTATAACGTATAACGTATAACGTATAACGAATAACGTATAACGTATAACGTATAACGTATAACGTGTAACGTATAACGTATAACGAATAACGTATAACGCGTAACGTATAACGAATAACGTATAACGTACAACGTGTAACGAAGAACGTATAACGAATAACGTAAAACGTATAACGTATTACATATTACGCATAACGTATAACATATAACGTATAACGTATAACGTATAACGTATAACGTATAACGTGTGACGTATAATTGTAACGTATAACGTATGACGTATAACGTGTATCGTGTAAGCTATGACGTATAACGTATAACGTATAACGTATAACGTATAACGTGTAACGTATAACGTATAACGGGTAACGTATAACGTATAACGTATAACGTATAACGTATAACGTATAACGTATAACGTATAACGTATAACGTATAACGAATAACGTATAACGCGTAACGTATAACGAATAACGTATAACGTACAACGTGTAACGAAGAACGTATAACGAATAACGTAAAACGTATAACGTATTACATATTACGCATAACGTATAACATATAACGTATAACGTATAACGTATAACGTATAACGTATAACGTGTGACGTATAACGTATAACGTGTAACGTATAACGCACAACGTATAACGTACAACGCATAACGAAGAACGTATAACGAATAACGTAAATCGTATAACGTACAACGTATAACGTATAACGTATAACGTATAACGTATAACGTATAACGTATAACGTATAACGTATAACGTATAACGTATAACGTATAACGTGTAACGTATAACGTATAACTTTTAACGTATAACGTATAACGTATAACGTATAAGGTATAACGTATAACGTGTAACGTATAACGTATAACGTGTGACGTATAATTGTAACGTATAACGTATGACGTATAACGTGTATCGTGTAAGCTATGACGTATAACGTATAACGTATAACGTATAACGAATAACGTATAACGCGTAACGTATAACGAATAACGTATAACGTACAACGTGTAACGAAGAACGTATAGCGAATAACGTAAAACGTATAACGTATTACATATTACGCATAACGTATAACATATAACGTATAACGTATAACGTATAACGTATAACGTGTGACGTATAACGTATAACGTGTAACGTATAACGCACAACGTATAACGTACAACGCATAACGAAGAACGTATAACGAATAACGTAAATCGTATAACGTATAACGTATAACGTATAACGTATAACGTATAACGTATAACGTATAACGTATAACGTATAACGTATAACGTATAACGTATAACGTATAACGTATAACGTATAACGTATAACGTATAACGTATAACGTATAACGTATAACGTATAACGTATTACGTGTGACGTATAACGTATAACGTGTAACGTGTAACGTATAACGTATAAAGTATTATATAACGTATAACGTATAACGTATAACCTATAACGTATAACGTATAACGTATAACGTATAACGTATAACGTATAACGTATAACGTATAACGTATAACGTATAACGTATAACGTATAACGTATAACGTATAACGTATAACGTATAACGTATAACTTATAACATATAACGTATAACGTATAACGTATAACGTATAACGTATAACGTATAACGTATAACGTATAACGTATAACGTATAACGTATAACGTATAACGTATAACGTATAACGTATAACGTATAACGTATAACGTATAACGTATAACGTATAACGTATAACGTATAACGTATAACGTATGACGTATAACGTATAACGTATAACGTATAACGTATAACGTATAACGTATAACGTATAACGAATAACATATAACGTGTAACGTATAACGCATAACGTATGACGTACAACGTGTAACGAAGAACGTATAACGAATAACGTAAAACGTATAACGTATTACATATTACGTATAACGTACAACGTGTATCGTGTAACCTATGACGTATAACGTAAAACGTATAACGTATAACGTATAACGTATAACGTATGACGTATAACGTATAACGTATAACGTATAACGCATAACGTATAACGTATAACGTATAACGTATAACGTATAACGTATAACGTATAACGTATAACGTATAACGTATAACGTATAACGTATAACGTATATCGTATAACGTATAACGTATAACGTATAACGTATAATGTATCACGTTTAACGTATAACGTATAGCGCACAACGTATACTGTACAACGCATAACGAAGAACGTATAACGAATAACGTAAATCGTATAACGTATCACATATTACGTATAACGTATAACATATAACGTATAACGTTTAACGTATAACGTTTAACGTATAACGTGTAACGTATAACGTATAACGTATAACGTATAACGTATAACGTATAACGTATAACGTATAACGTATAACGTATAACGTATAACGTATAACGTATAACGTATAACGTGTAACGTATAACGTATAACGTGTAACGTATAACGTATAACGTGTAACGTATAACGTATAACTTTTAACGTATAACGTATAACGTATAACGTATAAGGTATAACCTATAACGTGTAACGTATAACGCATAACGTGTGACGTATAATTGTAACGTATAACGTATGACGTATAACGTGTATCGTGTAAGCTATGACGTATAACGTATAACGTATAACGTATAACGTATAACGTATAACGTATAACGTATAACGTATAACGTATAACGTATAACGTATAACGTATAACGTATAACGTATAACGTATAACGTATAACGTATAACGTATAACGTATAACGTATAACGTATAACGTATAACGTATAACGTATAACGTATAACGTATAACGTATAACGTATAACGTATAACGTATAACGTATAACGTATAACGTATAACGTATAACGTATGACGTATAACGTATAACGAATAACATATAACGTGTAACGTATAACGCATAACGTATGACGTACAACGTGTAACGAAGAACCTATAACGAATAACGTAAAACGTATAACGTATTACATATTACGTATAACGTACAACGTGTATCGTGTAACCTATGACGTATAACGTAAAACGTATAACGTATAACGTATAACGTATAACGTATGACGTATAACGTATAACGTATAACGTATAACGCATAACGTATAACGTATAACGTATAACGTATAACGTATAACGTATAACGTATAACGTATAACGTATAACGTATAACGTATATCGTATAACGTATAACGTATAACGTATAACGTATAATGTATCACGTTTAACGTATAACGTATAGCGCACAACGTATACTGTACAACGCATAACGAAGAACGTATAACGAATAACGTAAATCGTATAACGTATCACATATTACGTATAACGTATAACATATAACGTATAACGTATAACGTATAACGTATAACGTATAACGTATAACGTATAACGTATAACGTATAACGTATAACGTATAACGTATAACGTATAACGTGCAACGTATAACGTATAACGTATAACGTATAACTTATAACGTATAACGTATAACGTATAACGTATAACGTATAACGTATAACGTATAACGTATAACGTATAACGTATAACGTATAACGTATAACGTATAACGTATAACGTATAACGTATAACGTATAACGTATAACGTATAACGTATAACGTATAACGTATAACGTATAACGTATAACGTATAACGTATAACGTATAACGTATAACGTATAACGTGAAACGTATAACGTATAACGTGTGACGTATAACGTATAACGTGTAACGTATAACGTATAACGTATAACGTATAACGTATAACGTATAACGTATAACGTATAACGTATAACGTATAACGTATAACGTATAACGTATAACGTATAACGTATAACGTATAACGTATAACGTATAACGTATAACGTATAACGTATAACGAATAACGTATAACGTGTAACGTATAACGAATAACATATAACGTACAACGTGTAACGAAGAACGTATAACGAATAACGTAAAACGTATAACGTATTACATATTACGTATAACGTATAACATATAACGTATAACGTATAACGTATAACGTATAACGTGTGACGTATAACGTATAACGTGTAACGTATAACGCACAACGTATAACGTACAACGCATAACGAAGAACGTATAACGAATAACGTAAATCGTATAACGTATTACATATTACGTATAACGTATAACATATAACGTATAACCTATAACGTGTAACGTATAACTTATAACGTATAACGTATAACGTATAACGTATAACGTATAACGTATAACGTATAACGTATAACGTATAACGTATAACGTATAACGTATAACGTATAACGTATAACGTATAACGTATAACGTATAACGTATAACGTATAACGTATAACGTATAACGTGAAACGTATAACGTATAACGTGTGACGTATAACGTATAACGTGTAACGTATAACGTATAACGTATAACGTATAACGTATAACGTATAACGTATAACGTATAACGTATAACGTATAACGTATAACGTATAACGTATAACGTATAACGTATAACGTATAACGTATTACGTGTGACGTATAACGTATAACGTGTAACGTGTAACGTATAACGTATAAAGTATTATATAACGTATAACGTATAACGTATAACGTATAACGTATAACGTATAACGTATAACTTATAACGTATAACGTATAACGTATAACGTATAACGAATAACGTATAACGTATAACGTATAACGTATAACGTATAACGTATAACGTATAACGTATAACGTATAACGTATAACGTATAACGTATAACGTATAACCTATAACGTATAACGTATAACGTATAACGTATAACGTATAACGTATAACGTGTAACGTATAACGTGTAACGTGTAACGTATAACGTGTGACGTGTAACGTATAACGTGTAACGTATAACGTATAACGTATAACGTATAACGTATAACGTATAACGTATAACGTATAACGTATAACGTATAACGTATATCGTATAACGTATATCGTATAACGTATAACGTATAACGTATAACGTATAACGTATAACGTATAACGTATAACGTATAACGTATAACGTATAACGTATAACGTATAACGTATAACGTATAACGTATAACGTATAACGTATAACGTATAACGTATAACGTATAACGTATAACGTATAACGTATAACGTATAACGTATAACGTATAACGTATAACGTATAACGTATAACGTATAACGTATAACGTATAACGTATAACGTATAACGTATAACGTATAACGTATAACGTATAACGTATAACGTATAACGTATAACGTATAACGTATAACGTATAACGTATAACGTATAACGTATAACGTATAACGTATAACGTATAACGTATAACGTATAACGTATAACGTATAACGTATAACGTATAACGTATAACGTATAACGTATAACGTATAACGTATAACGTATAACGTATAACGTATAACGTATAACGTATAACGTATAACGTATAACGTATAACGTATAACGTATATCGTATAACGTATAACGTATAACGTTTAACGTATAACGTATAACGTATAACGTATAACGTATAACGTATAACGTATAACGTATAACGTATAACGTATAACGTATAACGTATAACGTATAACGTATAACGTATAACGTATAACGTATAACGTATAACGTATAACGTATAACGTATAACGTATAACGTATAACGTATAACGTATAACGTATAACGTATAACGTATAACGTATAACGTATAACGTATAACGTATAACGTATAACGTATAACGTATAACGTATAACGTATAACGTATAACGTATAACGTATAACGTGAAACGTATAACGTATAACGTGTGACGTATAACGTATAACGTGTAACGTATAACGTATAACGTATAACGTATAACGTATAACGTATAACGTATAACGTATAACGTATAACGTATAACGTATAACGTATAACGTATAACGTATAACGTATAACGTATAACGTATAACGTATTACGTGTGACGTATAACGTATAACGTGTAACGTGTAACGTATAACGTATAAAGTATTATATAACGTATAACGTATAACGTATAACGTATAACGTATAACGTATAACTTATAACGTATAACGTATAACGTATAACGTATAACGAATAACGTATAACGTATAACGTATAACGTATAACGTATAACGTATAACGTATAACGTATAACGTATAACGTATAACGTATAACGTATAACGTATAACCTATAACGTATAACGTATAACGTATAACGTATAACGTATAACGTATAACGTGTAACGTATAACGTGTAACGTGTAACGTATAACGTGTGACGTATAACGTATAACGTGTAACGTATAACGTATAACGTATAACGTATAACGTATAACGTATAACGTATAACGTATAACGTATAACGTATAACGTATATCGTATAACGTATAACGTATAACGTATAACGTATAACGTATAACGTATAACGTATAACGTATAACGTATAACGTATAACGTATAACGTATAACGTATAACGTATAACGTATAACGTATAACGTATAACGTATAACGTATAACGTATAACGTATAACGTATAACGTATAACGTATAACGTATAACGTATAACGTATAACGTATAACGTATAACGTATAACGTATAACGTATAACGTATAACGTATAACGTATAACGTATTACGTATAACGTATAAGGTATACCCTATAACGTGTAACGTATAACGCATAACGTGTGACGTATAATTGTAACGTATAACGTATGACGTATAACGTGTATCGTGTAAGCTATGACGTATAACGTATAACGTATAACGTATAACGTATAACGTATAACGTATAACGTATAACGTATAACGTATAACGTATAACGTATAACGTATAACGTATAACGTATAACGTATAACGTATAACGTATAACGAATAACATATAACGTGTAACGTATAACGCATAACGTATGACGTACAACGTGTAACGCATAACGTATAACGTATAACGTATAACGTATAACGTATAACGTATAACGTATAACGTATAACGTATAACGTATAACGTATAACGTATATCGTATAACGTATAACGTATAACGTTTAACGTATAACGTATAACGTATAACGTATAACGTATAACGTATAACGTATAACGTATAACGTATAACGTATAACGTATAACGTATAACGTATAACGTATAACGTATAACGTATAACGTATAACGTATAACGTATAACGTATAACGTATAACGTATAACGTATAACGTATAACGTATAACGTATAACGTATAACGTATAACGTATAACGTATAACGTATAACGTATAACGTATAACGTATAACGTGAAACGTATAACGTATAACGTGTGACGTATAACGTATAACGTGTAACGTATAACGTATAACGTATAACGTATAACGTATAACGTATAACGTATAACGTATAACGTATAACGTATAACGTATAACGTATAACGTATAACGTATAACGTATAACGTATAACGTATTACGTGTGACGTATAACGTATAACGTGTAACGTGTAACGTATAACGTATAAAGTATTATATAACGTATAACGTATAACGTATAACGTATAACGTATAACGTATAACTTATAACGTATAACGTATAACGTATAACGTATAACGAATAACGTATAACGTATAACGTATAACGTATAACGTATAACGTATAACGTATAACGTATAACGTATAACGTATAACGTATAACGTATAACGTATAACCTATAACGTATAACGTATAACGTATAACGTATAACGTATAACGTATAACGTGTAACGTATAACGTGTAACGTGTAACGTATAACGTGTGACGTATAACGTATAACGTGTAACGTATAACGTATAACGTATAACGTATAACGTATAACGTATAACGTATAACGTATAACGTATAACGTATAACGTATAACGTATATCGTATAACGTATAACGTATAACGTATAACGTATAACGTATAACGTATAACGTATAACGTATAACGTATAACGTATAACGTATAACGTATAACGTATAACGTATAACGTATAACGTATAACGTATAACGTATAACGTATAACGTATAACGTATAACGTATAACGTATAACGTATAACGTATAACGTATAACGTATAACGTATAACGTATAACGTATAACGTATAACGTATAACGTATAACGTATAACGTATAACGTATAACGTATAACGTATAAGGTATACCCTATAACGTGTAACGTATAACGCATAACGTGTGACGTATAATTGTAACGTATAACGTATGACGTATAACGTGTATCGTGTAAGCTATGACGTATAACGTATAACGTATAACGTATAACGTATAACGTATAACGTATAACGTATAACGTATAACGTATAACGTATAACGTATAACGTATAACGTATAACGTATAACGTATAACGTATAACGTATAACGTATAACGAATAACATATAACGTGTAACGTATAACGCATAACGTATGACGTACAACGTGTAACGCATAACGTATAACGTATAACGTATAACGTATAACGTATAACGTATAACGTATAACGTATAACGTATAACGTATAACGTATAACGTATATCGTATAACGTATAACGTATAACGTTTAACGTATAACGTATAACGTATAACGTATAACGTATAACGTATAACGTATAACGTATAACGTATAACGTATAACGTATAACGTATAACGTATAACGTATAACGTATAACGTATAACGTATAACGTATAACGTATAACGTATAACGTGTAACGTATAACGTGTAACGTATAACGTATAACGTATAACGTATAACGTATAACGTATAACGTATAACGTAAAACGTATAACGTATAACGTATAACGTATAACGTATAACGTATAACGTATAACGTATAACGTATAACGTATAACGTATAACGTATAACGTATAACGTATAACGTATAACGTATAACGTATAGCGTGTAACGTATAACGTATAACGTATAACGTATAACGTATATCGAATAACGTAAAACGTATAACGTATTACATATTACGTGTAACGTATAACGTGTATCGTGTAACCTATGACGTATATCGTATAACGTATAACGTATAACATGTAACGTATAACGTATAACGTATAACGTATAACGTATAACGTATAACGTATAACATATAACGTATAACGTATAACGTATAACGTATAACGTATAACGTATAACGTATAACGTATAACGTATAACGTATAACGTATAACGTATAACGTATAACGTAGAACGTTTAACGTATAACGTATAACGTATAACGTATAACGTATAACGTTTAACGTATAACGTATAACGTGTAACGTGTAACGTATAACGTGTAACGTATAACGTGTAACGTATAACGTATAACGTGTAACGTATAACGTGTAACGTATAACGTGTAACGTATAACGTGTAACGTATAACGTGTAACGTATAACGTGTAACGTATAACGTGTAACGTATAACGTGTAACGTATAACGTGTAACGTATAACGTGTAACGTATAACGTATAACGTATAACGTATAACGTGTAACGTATAACGTGTAACGTATAACGTGTAACGTATAACGTGTAACGTATAACGTGTAACGTATAACGTATAACGTATAACGTATAACGTATAACGTATAACGTATAACGTATAACGTATAACGTATAACGTGTAACGTATAACGTATAACGTGTAACGTATAACGTATAACGTGTAACGTATAACGTATAACTTTTAACGTATAACGTATAACGTATAACGTATAAGGTATAACGTATAACGTGTAACGTATAACGTATAACGTGTGACGTATAATTGTAACGTATAACGTATGACGTATAACGTGTATCGTGTAAGCTATGACGTATAACGTATAACGTGTATCGTGTAAGCTATGACGTATAACGTATAACGTATAACGTATAACGTATGACGTGTAACGTATAACGTATAACGGGTAACGTATAACGTATAACGTATAACGTATAACGAATAACGTATAACGTATAACGTATAACGTATAACGTATAACGTATAACGTATAACGAATAACGTATAACGCGTAACGTATAACGAATAACGTATAACGTACAACGTGTAACGAAGAACGTATAACGAATAACGTAAAACGTATAACGTATTACATATTACGCATAACGTATAACATATAACGTATAACGTATAACGTATAACGTATAACGTGTGACGTATAACGTATAACGTGTAACGTATAACGCACAACGTATAACGTACAACGCATAACGAAGAACGTATAACGAATAACGTAAATCGTATAACGTATTACATATTACGTATAACGTATAACATATAACGTATAACGTATAACGTATAACGTATAACGTATAACGTATAACGTATAACGTATAACGTATAACGTGTAACGTATAACGTATAACGTGTGACGTATAACGTATAACGTGTAACGTATAACGTATAACGTATAACGTATAACGTATAACGTATAACGTATAACGTATAACGTATAACGTAAAACGTATAACGTATAACGTATAACGTATAACGTATAACGTATAGCGTATAACGTATAACGTATAACGTATAACGTATAACGTATAACGTATAACGTATAACGTATAACGTATAACGTATAACGTAGAACGTTTAACGTATAACGTGTAACGTATAACGTGTAACGTATAACGTGTAACGTATAACGTGTAACGTATAACGTGTAACGTATAACGTGTAACGTATAACGTGTAACGTATAACGTGTAACGTATAACGTGTAACGTATAACGTATAACGTATAACGTATAACGTGTAACGTATAACGTGTAACGCATAACGTGTAACGTATAACGTGTAACGTATAACGTGTAACGTATAACGTATAACGTATAACGTATAACGTATAACGTATAACGTATAACGTATAACCTATAACGTATAACGTATAACGTATAACGTGTAACGTATAACGTATAACGTGTAACGTATAACGTATAACGTGTAACGTATAACGTATTACTTTTAACGTATAACGTATAACGTATAACGTATAAGGTATAACGTATAACGTGTAACGTATAACGTATAACGTGTGACGTATAATTGTAACGTATAACGTATGACGTATAACGTGTATCGTGTAAGCTATGACGTATAACGTATAACGTATAACGTATAACGTATAACGTATGACGTGTAACGTATAACGTATAACGGGTAACGTATAACGTATAACGTATAACGTATAACGAATAACGTATAACGTATAACGTATAACGTATAACGTATAACGTATAACGTATAACGAATAACGTATAACGCGTAACGTATAACGAATAACGTATAACGTACAACGTGTAACGAAGAACGTATAACGAATAACGTAAAACGTATAACGTATTACATATTACGCATAACGTATAACATATAACGTATAACGTATAACGTATAACGTATAACGTGTGACGTATAACGTATAACGTGTAACGTATAACGCACAACGTATAACGTACAACGCATAACGAAGAACGTATAACGAATAACGCAAATCGTATAACGTATTACATATTACGTATAACGTATAACATATAACGTATAACGTATAACGTATAACGTATAACGTATAACGTATAACGTATAACGTATAACGTATAACGTATAACGTGTAACGTATAACGTATAACGTATAACGTATAACGTGTAACGTATAACGTATAACGTGTGACGTATAACGTATAACGTGTAACGTATAACGTATAACGTATAACGTATAACGTATAACGTATAACGTATAACGTATAACGTATAACGTATAACGTATAACGTATAACGTATAACGTATAGCGTATAACGTATAACGTATAACGTATAACGTATAACGTATAACGTATAACGTATAACGTATAACGTATAACGTATAACGTATAACGTAGAACGTTTAACGTATAACGTGTAACGTATAACGTGTAACGTATAACGTGTAACGTATAACGTGTAACGTATAACGTGTAACGTATAACGTGTAACGTATAACGTGTAACGTATAACGTGTAACGTATAACGTGTAACGTATAACGTATAACGTATAACGTATAACGTGTAACGTATAACGTGTAACGCATAACGTGTAACGTATAACGTGTAACGTATAACGTGTAACGTATAACGTATAACGTATAACGTATAACGTATAACGTATAACGTATAACGTATAACGTATAACGTATAACGTATAACGTATAACGTGTAACGTATAACGTATAACGTGTAACGTATAACGTATAACGTGTAACGTATAACGTATTACTTTTAACGTATAACGTATAACGTATAACGTATAAGGTATAACGTATAACGTGTAACGTATAACGTATAACGTGTGACGTATAATTGTAACGTATAACGTATGACGTATAACGTGTATCGTGTAAGCTATGACGTATAACGTATAACGTATAACGTATAACGTATGACGTGTAACGTATAACGTATAACGGGTAACGTATAACGTATAACGTATAACGTATAACGAATAACGTATAACGTATAACGTATAACGTATAACGTATAACGTATAACGTATAACGTATAACGAATAACGTATAACGCGTAACGTATAACGAATAACGTATAACGTACAACGTGTAACGAAGAACGTATAACGAATAACGTAAAACGTATAACGTATTACATATTACGCATAACGTATAACATATAACGTATAACGTATAACGTATAACGTATAACGTGTGACGTATAACGTATAACGTGTAACGTATAACGCACAACGTATAACGTACAACGCATAACGAAGAACGTATAACGAATAACGTAAATCGTATAACGTATTACATATTACGTATAACGTATAACATATAACGTATAACGTATAACGTATAACGTATAACGTATAACGTATAACGTATAACGTATAACGTATAACGTATAACGTATAACGTGTAACGTATAACGTATAACGTATAACGTATAACGTGTAACGTATAACGTATAACGTGTGACGTATAACGTATAACGTGTAACGTATAACGTATAACGTATAACGTATAACGTATAACGTATAACGTATTACATATTACGTATAACGTATAACATATAACGTATAACGTATAACGTATAACGTATAACGTATAACGTGTGACGTATAACGTATAACGTGTAACGTATAACGTATAACGTATAACGTATAACGTATAACGTGTAACGTGTAACGTATAACGTATAAAGTATTATATAACGTATAACGTGTAACGTATAACGTATAACGTATAACGTATAACGTATAACGTATAACGTATTACATATTACGTATAACGTATAACATATAACGTATAACGTATAACGTATAACGTATAACGTATAACGTGTGACGTATAACGTATAACGTGTAACGTATAACGTATAACGTATAACGTATAACGTATAACGTATTACGTATAACGTATAACGTATAACGTATAACGTATAACGTATAACGTATAACGTATAACGTATAACGTATAACGTATATCGTATAACGTTTAACGTATAACGTATAACGTATAACGTATAACGTTTAAGGTATAACGTATAACGTATAACGTATAACGTATAACGTATAACGTATAACCTATAACGTATAACGTATAACGTATAACGTATAACGTATAACGTATAACGTATAACCTATAACGTATAACGTATAACGTATAACGTATAACGTATAACGTATAACGTATAACGTATAACGTGTAACGTGTAACGTATAACGTATAAAGTATTATATAACGTATAACGTATAACGTATAACGTATAACGTATAACGTATAACTTATAACGTATAACGTATAACGTATAACGTATAACGTATAACGAATAACGTATAACGTATAACGTATAACGTATAACGTATAACGTATAACGTATAACGTATAACGTATAACGTATAACGTATAACGTATAACGTATAACCTATAACGTATAACGTATAACGTATAACGTATAACGTATAACGTATAACGTATAACGTATAACGTGTAACGTGTAACGTATAACGTGTGACGTATAACGTATAACGTGTAACGTATAACGTATAACGTATAACGTATAACGTATAACGTATAACGTATAACGTATAACGTATAACGTATAACGTATAACGTATATCGTATAACGTTTAACGTATAACGTATAACGTATAACGTATAACGTTTAACGTATAACGTATAACGTATAACGTATAACGTATAACGTATAACGTATAACGTATAACGTATAACGTATAACGTATAACGTATAACGTATAACGAATAACGTATAACGTATAACGTATAACGTATAACGTATAACGTATAACGTATAACGTATAACGTATAACGTATAACGTATAACGTATAACGTATAACGTATAACGTATAACGTATAACGTATAACGTATAACGTATAACGTGTAACGTATAACGTATAACGTGTAACGTATAACGTATAACGTGTAACGTATAACGTATTACTTTTAACGTATAACGTATAACGTATAACGTATAAGGTATAACGTATAACGTGTAACGTATAACGTATAACGTGTGACGTATAATTGTAACGTATAACGTATGACGTATAACGTGTATCGTGTAAGCTATGACGTATAACGTATAACGTATAACGTATAACGTATGACGTGTAACGTATAACGTATAACGGGTAACGTATAACGTATAACGTATAACGTATAACGAATAACGTATAACGTATAACGTATAACGTATAACGTATAACGTATAACGTATAACGAATAACGTATAACGCGTAACGTATAACGAATAACGTATAACGTACAACGTGTAACGAAGAACGTATAACGAATAACGTAAAACGTATAACGTATTACATATTACGCATAACGTATAACATATAACGTATAACGTATAACGTATAACGTATAACGTGTGACGTATAACGTATAACGTGTAACGTATAACGCACAACGTATAACGTACAACGCATAACGAAGAACGTATAACGAATAACGTAAATCGTATAACGTATTACATATTACGTATAACGTATAACATATAACGTATAACGTATAACGTATAACGTATAACGTATAACGTATAACGTATAACGTATAACGTATAACGTATAACGTGTAACGTATAACGTATAACGTATAACGTATAACGTGTAACGTATAACGTATAACGTGTGACGTATAACGTATAACGTGTAACGTATAACGTATAACGTATAACGTATAACGTATAACGTATAACGTATTACATATTACGTATAACGTATAACATATAACGTATAACGTATAACGTATAACGTATAACGTATAACGTGTGACGTATAACGTATAACGTGTAACGTATAACGTATAACGTATAACGTATAACGTATAACGTGTAACGTGTAACGTATAACGTATAAAGTATTATATAACGTATAACGTGTAACGTATAACGTATAACGTATAACGTATAACGTATAACGTATAACGTATTACATATTACGTATAACGTATAACATATAACGTATAACGTATAACGTATAACGTATAACGTATAACGTGTGACGTATAACGTATAACGTGTAACGTATAACGTATAACGTATAACGTATAACGTATAACGTATTACGTATAACGTATAACGTATAACGTATAACGTATAACGTATAACGTATAACGTATAACGTATAACGTATAACGTATATCGTATAACGTTTAACGTATAACGTATAACGTATAACGTATAACGTTTAAGGTATAACGTATAACGTATAACGTATAACGTATAACGTATAACGTATAACCTATAACGTATAACGTATAACGTATAACGTATAACGTATAACGTATAACGTATAACCTATAACGTATAACGTATAACGTATAACGTATAACGTATAACGTATAACGTATAACGTATAACGTGTAACGTGTAACGTATAACGTATAAAGTATTATATAACGTATAACGTATAACGTATAACGTATAACGTATAACGTATAACTTATAACGTATAACGTATAACGTATAACGTATAACGAATAACGTATAACGTATAACGTATAACGTATAACGTATAACGTATAACGTATAACGTATAACGTATAACGTATAACGTATAACGTATAACGTATAACCTATAACGTATAACGTATAACGTATAACGTATAACGTATAACGTATAACGTATAACGTATAACGTGTAACGTGTAACGTATAACGTGTGACGTATAACGTATAACGTGTAACGTATAACGTATAACGTATAACGTATAACGTATAACGTATAACGTATAACGTATAACGTATAACGTGTAACGTATAACGTATAACGTGTAACGTATAACGTAGAACGTTTAACGTATAACGTATAACTTTTAACGTATAACGTATAACGTATAACGCATAACGTATAACGTATAACGTATAACGTATAACGTATAACGTATAACGTATACCGTATAACGTATAGCGTATAACGTGAAACGTATAACGTATAACGTGTGACGTATAACGTATAACGTGTAACGTATAACGTATAACGTATAACGTAGAACGTTTAACGTATAACGTATAACGTGTAACGTATAACGTATAACGTATAACGTGTAACGTATAACGTATAACGTGTAACGTATAACGTAGAACGTTTAACGTATAACGTATAACTTTTAACGTATAACGTATAACGTATAACGTATAACGTGTAACGTATAACGTATAACGTGTGACGTATAACGTGTAACGTATAACATATGACGTATAACGTGTATCGTGTAAGCTATGACGTATAACGTTTAACGTATAACGTATAACGTGTAACGTGTAACGTATAACGTATAAAGTAAAACGTATAACGTATAACGTATAACGTATAACGTATAACGTATAACGTATAACGTATAACGTATAACGTATAACGTATAACGTATAACCTATAACGTATAACGTAGAACGTTTAACGTATAACGTATAACGTATAACGTATAACGTATAACGTATAACGTTTAACGTATAACGTATAACGTGTAACGTGTAACGTATAACGTGTAACGTATAACGTGTAACGTATAACGTGTAACGTGTAACGTATAACGTGTAACGTATAACGTGTAACGTATAACGTGTAACGTATAACGTGTAACGTATAACGTGTAACGTATAACGTGTAACGTATAACGTGTAACGTATAACGTGTAACGTATAACGTGTAACGTATAACGTGTAACGTATAACGTGTAACGTATAACGTATAACGTATAACGTATAACGTATAACGTATAACGTATAACGTCTAACGTATAACGTGTAACGTATAACGTGTAACGTATAACGTGTAACGTATAACGTGTAACGTATAACGTATAACGTATAACGTATAACGTATAACGTATAACGTATAACGTATAACGTATAACGTATAACGTGTAACGTATAACGTGTAACGTATAACGTATAACGTGTAACGTATAACGTATAACGTGTAACGTATAACGTATAACTTTTAACGTATAACGTATAACGTATAACGTATAAGGTATAACGTATAACGTGTAACGTATAACGTATAACGTGTGACGTATAATTGTAACGTATAACGTATGACGTATAACGTGTATCGTGTAAGCTATGACGTATAACGTTTAACGTATAACGTATAACGTGTAACGTGTAACGTATAACGTATAAAGTAGAACGTATAACGTATAACGTATAACGTATAACGTATAACGTATAACGTATAACGTATAACGTACAACCTATAACGTATAACGTAGAACGTTTAACGTATAACGTATAACGTATAACGTATAACGTATAACGTGTAACGTGTAACGTATAACGTGTGACGTATAACGTATAACGTGTAACGTATAACGTATAACGTATAACGTATAACGTATAACGTATAACGTATAACGTATAACGTATAACGTATAACGTATAACGTATATCGTATAACGTTTAACGTATAACGTATAACGTATAACGTATAACGTTTAACGTATAACGTATAACGTATAACGTATAACGTATAACGTATAACGTATAACGTATAACGTATAACGTATAACGTATAACGTATAACGTATAACGTATAACGTATAACGTATAACGTATAACGTATAACGTATAACGTATAACGTATAACGTATAACGTATAACGTATAACGTATAACGTATAACGTATAACGTATAACGTATAACGTATAACGTATAACGTATAACGTATAACGTATAACGTATAACGTATAACGTATAACGTATAACGTATAACGTATAACGTATAACGTATAACGTATAACGTATAACGTATAACGTAGAACGTTTAACGTATAACGTATAACGTATAACGTATAACGTATAACGTGTAACGTATAACGTATAACGTGTAACGTATAACGTAGAACGTTTAACGTATAACGTATAACTTTTAACGTATAACGTATAACGTATAACGCATAACGTATAACGTATAACGTATAACGTATAACGTATAACGTATAACGTATACCGTATAACGTATAGCGTATAACGTGAAACGTATAACGTATAACGTGTGACGTATAACGTATAACGTGTAACGTATAACGTATAACGTATAACGTATAACGTATAACGTATAACGTATAACGTATAACGTATAACGTATAACGTTTAACGTATAACGTATAACGTATAACGAATAACGTATAACGTATAACGTATAACGTATAACGTATAACGTATAACGTATAACCTATAACGTATAACGTATAACGTATAACGTATAACGTATAACGTATAACGTATAACGTATAACGTGTAACGTGTAACGTATAACGTGTGACGTATAACGTATAACGTGTAACGTATAACGTATAACGTATAACGTATAACGTATAACGTATAACGTATAACGTATAACGTATAACGTATAACGTATATCGTATAACGTATAACGTATAACGTATAACGTATAACGTATAACGTATAACGTATAACGTATAACGTATAACGTATAACGTATAACGTATAACGTATAACGTATAACGTATAACGTATAACGTATAACGTATAACGTATATCGTATAACGTATAACGTATAACGTATAACGTATAACGTATAACGTATAACGTATAACGTAGAACGTTTAACGTATAACGTATAACGTATAACGTATAACGTATAACGTATAACGTGTAACGTATAACGTATAACGTGTAACGTATAACGTAGAACGTTTAACGTATAACGTATAACTTTTAACGTATAACGTATAACGTATAACGTATAACGTGTAACGTATAACGTATAACGTGTGACGTATAACGTGTAACGTATAACATATGACGTATAACGTGTATCGTGTAAGCTATGACGTATAACGTTTAACGTATAACGTATAACGTGTAACGTGTAACGTGTAACGTATAACGTATAAAGTAAAACGTATAACGTATAACGTATAACGTATAACGTATAACGTATAACGTATAACGTATAACGTATAACCTATAACGTATAACGTAGAACGTTTAACGTATAACGTATAACGTATAACGTATAACGTATAACGTTTAACGTATAACGTATAACGTGTAACGTGTAACGTATAACGTGTAACGTATAACGTGTAACGTATAACGTGTAACGTATAACGTATAACGTGTAACGTATAACGTGTAACGTATAACGTGTAACGTATAACGTGTAACGTATAACGTGTAACGTATAACGTGTAACGTATAACGTGTAACGTATAACGTGTAACGTATAACGTGTAACGTATAACGTATAACGTATAACGTATAACGTATAACGTATAACGTATAACGTGTAACGTATAACGTGTAACGTATAACGTATAACGTGTAACGTATAACGTATAACGTGTAACGTATAACGTATAACTTTTAACGTATAACGTATAACGTATAACGTATAAGGTATAACGTATAACGTGTAACGTATAACGTATAACGTGTGACGTATAATTGTAACGTATAACGTATGACGTATAACGTGTATCGTGTAAGCTATGACGTATAACGTTTAACGTATAACGTATAACGTGTAACGTGTAACGTATAACGTATAAAGTAGAACGTATAACGTATAACGTATAACGTATAACGTATAACGTATAACGTATAACGTATAACGTACAACCTATAACGTATAACGTAGAACGTTTAACGTATAACGTATAACGTATAACGTATAACGTATAACGTGTAACGTGTAACGTATAACGTGTGACGTATAACGTATAACGTGTAACGTATAACGTATAACGTATAACGTATAACGTATAACGTATAACGTATAACGTATAACGTATAACGTATAACGTATAACGTATAACGTATATCGTATAACGTTTAACGTATAACGTATAACGTATAACGTATAACGTTTAACGTATAACGTATAACGTATAACGTATAACGTATAACGTATAACGTATAACGTATAACGTATAACGTATAACGTATAACGTATAACGTATAACGTATAACGTATAACGTATAACGTATAACGTATAACGTATAACGTATAACGTATAACGTATAACGTATAACGTATAACGTATAACGTATAACGTATAACGTATAACGTATAACGTATAACGTATAACGTATAACGTATAACGTATAACGTATAACGTATAACGTATAACGTATAACGTATAACGTATAACGTATAACGTATAACGTAGAACGTTTAACGTATAACGTATAACGTATAACGTATAACGTATAACGTGTAACGTATAACGTATAACGTGTAACGTATAACGTAGAACGTTTAACGTATAACGTATAACTTTTAACGTATAACGTATAACGTATAACGCATAACGTATAACGTATAACGTATAACGTATAACGTATAACGTATAACATATACCGTATAACGTATAGCGTATAACGTGAAACGTATAACGTATAACGTGTGACGTATAACGTATAACGTGTAACGTATAACGTATAACGTATAACGTATAACGTATAACGTATAACGTATAACGTATAACGTATAACGTATAACGTTTAACGTATAACGTATAACGTATAACGAATAACGTATAACGTATAACGTATAACGTATAACGTATAACGTATAACGTATAACCTATAACGTATAACGTATAACGTATAACGTATAACGTATAACGTATAACGTATAACGTATAACGTGTAACGTGTAACGTATAACGTGTGACGTATAACGTATAACGTGTAACGTATAACGTATAACGTATAACGTATAACGTATAACGTATAACGTATAACGTATAACGTATAACGTATAACGTATATCGTATAACGTATAACGTATAACGTATAACGTATAACGTATAACGTATAACGTATAACGTATAACGTATAACGTATAACGTATAACGTATAACGTATAACGTATAACGTATAACGTATAACGTATAACGTATAACGTATATCGTATAACGTATAACGTATAACGTATAACGTATAACGTATAACGTATAACGTATAACGTATAACGTAGAACGTTTAACGTATAACGTATAACGTATAACGTATAACGTATAACGTATAACGTGTAACGTATAACGTATAACGTGTAACGTATAACGTAGAACGTTTAACGTATAACGTATAACTTTTAACGTATAACGTATAACGTATAACGTATAACGTGTAACGTATAACGTATAACGTGTGACGTATAACGTGTAACGTATAACATATGACGTATAACGTGTATCGTGTAAGCTATGACGTATAACGTTTAACGTATAACGTATAACGTGTAACGTGTAACGTGTAACGTATAACGTATAAAGTAAAACGTATAACGTATAACGTATAACGTATAACGTATAACGTATAACGTATAACGTATAACGTATAACCTATAACGTATAACGTAGAACGTTTAACGTATAACGTATAACGTATAACGTATAACGTATAACGTTTAACGTATAACGTATAACGTGTAACGTGTAACGTATAACGTGTAACGTATAACGTGTAACGTATAACGTGTAACGTATAACGTATAACGTGTAACGTATAACGTGTAACGTATAACGTGTAACGTATAACGTGTAACGTATAACGTGTAACGTATAACGTGTAACGTATAACGTGTAACGTATAACGTGTAACGTATAACGTGTAACGTATAACGTGTAACGTATAACGTATAACGTATAACGTATAACGTATAACGTATAACGTATAACGTATAACGTCTAACGTATAACGTGTAACGTATAACGTGTAACGTATAACGTGTAACGTATAACGTGTAACGTATAACGTATAACGTATAACGTATAACGTATAACGTATAACGTATAACGTATAACGTATAACGTATAACGTATAACGTATAACGTGTAACGTATAACGTATAACGTGTAACGTATAACGTATAACGTGTAACGTATAACGTATAACTTTTAACGTATAACGTATAACGTATAACGTATAAGGTATAACGTATAACGTGTAACGTATAACGCATAACGTGTGACGTATAATTGTAACGTATAACGTATGACGTATAACGTGTATCGTGTAAGCTATGACGTATAACGTATAACGTATAACGTATAACGTATAACGTATAACGTATAACGTATAACGTATAACGTATAACGTATAACGTATAACGTATAACGTATAACGTATAACGTATAACGTATAACGTATAACGTATAACGTATAACGTATAACGTATAACGTATAACGTATAACGTATAACGTATAACGTATAACGTATAACGTATAACGTATAACGTATAACGTATAACGTATAACGTATAACGTATAACGTATAACGTATAACGTATAACGAATAACATATAACGTGTAACGTATAACGCATAACGTATGACGTACAACGTGTAACGAAGAACGTATAACGAATAACGTAAAACGTATAACGTATTACATATTACGTATAACGTACAACGTGTATCGTGTAACCTATGACGTATAACGTAAAACGTATAACGTATAACGTATAACGTATAACGTATGACGTATAACGTATAACGTATAACGTATAACGCATAACGTATAACGCATAACGTATAACGTATAACGTATAACGTATAACGTATAACGTATAACGTATAACGTATAACGTATAACGTATATCGTATAACGTATAACGTATAACGTATAACGTATAATGTATCACGTATAACGTATAACGTATAGCGCACAACGTATACTGTACAACGCATAACGAAGAACGTATAACGAATAACGTAAATCGTATAACGTATCACATATTACGTATAACGTATAACATATAACGTATAACGTATAACGTATAACGTATAACGTATAACGTATAACGAATAACATATAACGTGTAACGTATAACGCATAACGTATGACGTACAACGTGTAACGTGTAACGTATAACGTGTAACGTATAACGTGTAACGTGTATCGTGTAAGCTATGACGTATAACGTATAACGTATAACGTATAACGTATAACGTATAACGTATAACGTATAACGTGTAACGTATAACGTATAACGTGTAACGTATAACGTGTAACGTATAACGTGTAACGTATAACGTGTAACGTATAACGTGTAACGTATAACGTGTAACGTATAACGTATAACGTGTAACGTGTATCGTGTAAGCTATGACGTATAACGTGTGACGTATAACGTGTAACGTATAACATATGACGTATAACGTGTATCGTGTAAGCTATGACGTATAACGTTTAACGTATAACGTATAACGTGTAACGTGTAACGTATAACGTATAAAGTAGAACGTATAACGTATAACGTATAACGTATAACGTATAACGTATAACGTATAACGTATAACGTATAACTTATAACGTATAACGTAGAACGTTTAACGTATAACGTATAACGTATAACGTATAACGTGTAACGTATAACGTGTAACGTATAACGTGTAACGTATAACGTGTAACGTATAACGTATAACGTATAACGTGTAACGTATAACGTCTAACGTATAACGTGTAACGTATAACGTGTAACGTATAACGTGTAACGTATAACGTGTAACGTATAACGTATAACGTATAACGTATAATGTATCACGTATAACGTATAACGTATAGCGCACAACGTATACTGTACAACGCATAACGAAGAACGTATAACGAATAACGTAAATCGTATAACGTATCACATATTACGTATAACGTATAACATATAACGTATAACGTATAACGTATAACGTATAACGTATAACGTATAACGAATAACATATAACGTGTAACGTATAACGCATAACGTATGACGTACAACGTGTAACGTGTAACGTATAACGTGTAACGTATAACGTGTAACGTGTATCGTGTAAGCTATGACGTATAACGTATAACGTATAACGTATAACGTATAACGTATAACGTATAACGTATAACGTGTAACGTATAACGTATAACGTGTAACGTATAACGTGTAACGTATAACGTGTAACGTATAACGTGTAACGTATAACGTGTAACGTATAACGTGTAACGTATAACGTATAACGTGTAACGTGTATCGTGTAAGCTATGACGTATAACGTGTGACGTATAACGTGTAACGTATAACATATGACGTATAACGTGTATCGTGTAAGCTATGACGTATAACGTTTAACGTATAACGTATAACGTGTAACGTGTAACGTATAACGTATAAAGTAGAACGTATAACGTATAACGTATAACGTATAACGTATAACGTATAACGTATAACGTATAACGTATAACTTATAACGTATAACGTAGAACGTTTAACGTATAACGTATAACGTATAACGTATAACGTGTAACGTATAACGTGTAACGTATAACGTGTAACGTATAACGTGTAACGTATAACGTATAACGTATAACGTGTAACGTATAACGTCTAACGTATAACGTGTAACGTATAACGTGTAACGTATAACGTGTAACGTATAACGTGTAACGTATAACGTATAACGTATAACGTATAACGTATAACGTATAACGTATAACGTATAACGTATAACGTAGAACGTATAACGTGTAACGTATAACGTATAACGCATAACGTATAACGCATAACGTATAACGTATAACGTATAACGTATAACGTATAACGTATAACGTATAACGTATAACGTATAACGTATATCGTATAACGTATAACGTATAACGTATAACGTATAATGTATCACGTATAACGTATAACGTATAGCGCACAACGTATACTGTACAACGCATAACGAAGAACGTATAACGAATAACGTAAATCGTATAACGTATCACATATTACGTATAACGTATAACATATAACGTATAACGTATAACGTATAACGTATAACGTATAACGTATAACGAATAACATATAACGTGTAACGTATAACGCATAACGTATGACGTACAACGTGTAACGAAGAACGTATAACGAATAACGTAAAACGTATAACGTATTACATATTACGTATAACGTACAACGTGTATCGTGTAACCTATGACGTATAACGTAAAACGTATAACGTATAACGTATAACGTATAACTTTTAACGTATAACGTATAACGTATAACGTATAAGGTATAACGTATAACGTGTAACGTATAACGTATAACGTGTGACGTATAATTGTAACGTATAACGTATGACGTATAACGTGTATCGTGTAAGCTATGACGTATAACGTGTGACGTATAACGTGTAACGTATAACATATGACGTATAACGTGTATCGTGTAAGCTATGACGTATAACGTTTAACGTATAACGTATAACGTGTAACGTGTAACGTATAACGTATAAAGTAGAACGTATAACGTATAACGTATAACGTATAACGTATAACGTATAACGTATAACGTATAACGTATAACCTATAACGTATAACGTAGAACGTTTAACGTATAACGTATAACGTATAACGTATAACGTATAACGTTTAACGTATAACGTATAACGTGTAACGTGTAACGTATAACGTGTAACGTATAACGTGTAACGTATAACGTGTAACGTATAACGTATAACGTGTAACGTATAACGTGTAACGTATAACGTGTAACGTATAACGTGTAACGTATAACGTGTAACGTATAACGTGTAACGTATAACGTGTAACGTATAACGTGTAACGTATAACGTGTAACGTATAACGTATAACGTATAACGTATAACGTATAACGTATAACGTATAACGTATAACGTCTAACGTATAACGTGTAACGTATAACGTGTAACGTATAACGTGTAACGTATAACGTGTAACGTATAACGTATAACGTATAACGTATAACGTATAACGTATAACGTATAACGTATAACGTATAACGTATAACGTATAACGTGTAACGTATAACGTATAACATGTAACGTATAACGTATAACGTGTAACGTATAACGTATAACTTTTAACGTATAACGTATAACGTATAACGTATAAGGTATAACGTATAACGTGTAACGTATAACGTATAACGTGTGACGTATAATTGTAACGTATAACGTATGACGTATAACGTGTATCGTGTAAGCTATGACGTATAACGTATAACGTATAACGTATAACGTATAACGTGTAACGTATAACGTGTATCGTGTAAGCTATGACGTATAACGTTTAACGTATAACGTATAACGTGTAACGTGTAACGTATAACGTATAAAGTAGAACGTATAACGTATAACGTATAACGTATAACGTATAACGTATAACGTATAACCTATAACGTATAACGTAGAACGTTTAACGTATAACGTATAACGTATAACGTATAACGTATAACGTTTAACGTATAACGTATAACGTGTAACGTGTAACGTATAACGTGTAACGTATAACGTGTAACGTATAACGTGTAACGTATAACGTATAACGTGTAACGTATAACGTGTAACGTATAACGTGTAACGTATAACGTGTAACGTATAACGTGTAACGTATAACGTGTAACGTATAACGTGTAACGTATAACGTGTAACGTATAACGTGTAACGTATAACGTGTAACGTATAACGTATAACGTATAACGTGTAACGTATAACGTCTAACGTATAACGTGTAACGTATAACGTGTAACGTATAACGTGTAACGTATAACGTGTAACGTATAACGTATAACGTATAACGTATAACGTATAACGTATAACGTATAACGTATAACGTATAACGTATAACGTATAACGTGTAACGTATAACGTATAACGTGTAACGTATAACGTATAACGTGTAACGTATAACGTATAACTTTTAACGTATAACGTATAACGTATAACGTATAAGGTATAACGCATAACGTGTAACGTATAACGTATAACGTGTGACGTATAATTGTAACGTATAACGTATGACGTATAACGTGTATCGTGTAAGCTATGACGTATAACGTATAACGTATAACGTATAACGTATAACGTGTAACGTATAACGTATAACGGGTAACGTATAACGTATAACGTATAACGTATAACGTATAACGTATAACGTATAACGTATAACGTATAACGTATAACGTATAACGTATAACGTATAACGTATAACGTATAACGTATAACGTATAACGTATAACGTATAACGTATAACGTGTAACGTATAACGTATAACGTGTGACGTATAACGTGTGACGTATAACGTATAACGTGTAACGTATAACGTATAACGTATTACGTATAACGTGTGACGTATAACGTATAACGTGTAACGTATAAAGTATAACGTATAACGTATAACGTATAACGTAAAACGTATAACGTATAACGTATAACTTATAACGTATAACGTATAACATTTAACGTATAACGCATAACGTATAACGTACAACGTGTAACGAAGAACGTATAACGAATAACGTAAAACGAATAACGTATTACATATTACGTATAACATATAACATATAATGTATAACGTATAACGTGTAACGTATAACGTATAACGTATAACGTATAACGTATAACGTATAACGTGTAACGTATAACGTATAACGTGTGACGTATAACGTATAACGTGTAACGTATAACGTATAACGTATAACGTATAACGTATAACGTATAACGTATAACGTATAACGTATAACGTATAACGTATAACGTATAACGTGTGACGTATAACGTATAAAGTGTAACGTATAACGTATAACGTATAACGTATAACGTATAACGTATAACGTATAACGTATAACGTATAACGTATAACGTATAACGTATAAAGTATTATATAACGTATAACGTATAACGTATAACGTATAACGTATAACGTATAACGTATAACGTATAACGTATAACGAATAACGTATAACGTATAACGTATAACGTATAACGTATAACGTATAACGTATAACGTATAACGTATAACGTATAACGTATAACGTATAACGTATAACGTATAACCTATAACGTATAACGTATAACGTATAACGTATAACGTATAACGTATAACGTATAACGTATAACGTGTAACGTATAACGTATAACGTGTGACGTATAACGTATAACGTGTAACGTATAACGTATAACGTATAACGTATAACGTATAACGTATAACGTATAACGTATAACGTATAACGTATAACGTATAACGTATAACGTATAACGTATAACGTGTAATGTATAACGTATAACGTGTAACGTATAACGTATAACGTGTAACGTATAACGTATAACTTTTAACGTATAACGTATAACGTATAACGTATAAGGTATAACGTATAACGTGTAACGTATAACGCATAACGTGTGACGTATAATTGTAACGTATAACGTATGACGTATAACGTGTATCGTGTAAGCTATGACGTATAACGTATAACGTATAACGTATAACGTATAACGTATAACGTATAACGTATAACGTATAACGTATAACGTATAACGTATAACGTATAACGTATAACGTATAACGTATAACGTATAACGTATAACGTATAACGTATAACGTATAACGTATAACGTATAACGTATAACGTATAACGTATAACGTATAACGTATAACGTATAACGTATAACGTATAACGTATAACGTATAACGTATAACGTATAACGTATAACGTATAACGTATAACGTATAACGTATAACGTATAACGTATAACGTATAACGTATAACGTATAACGTATAACGTATAACGTATAACGTATAACGTATAACGAATAACATATAACGTGTAACGTATAACGCATAACGTATGACGTACAACGTGTAACGAAGAACGTATAACGAATAACGTAAAACGTATAACGTATTACATATTACGTATAACGTACAACGTGTATCGTGTAACCTATGACGTATAACGTAAAACGTATAACGTATAACGTATAACGTATAACGTATGACGTATAACGTATAACGTATAACGTATAACGCATAACGTATAACGTATAACGTATAACGTATAACGTATAACGTATAACGTATAACGTATAACGTATAACGTATAACGTATAACGTATATCGTATAACGTATAACGTATAACGTATAACGTATAATGTATCACGTATAACGTATAACGTATAGCGCACAACGTATACTGTACAACGCATAACGAAGAACGTATAACGAATAACGTAAATCGTATAACGTATCACATATTACGTATAACGTATAACATATAACGTATAACGTATAACGTATAACGTATAACGTATAACGTATAACGTATAACGTATAACGTATAACGTGTAACGTATAACGTATAACGTATAACGTATAACTTATAACGTATAACGTATAACGTTTAACGTATAACGTGTAACGTATAACGTGTAACGTATAACTTGTAACGTATAACGTTTAACGTATAACGTGTAACGTATAACGTATAACGTGTAACGTATAACGTGTAACGTATAACGTGTAACGTATAACGTGTTACGTATAACGTGTAACGTATAACGTGCAACGTATAACGTGTAACGTATAACGTGTAACGTATAACGTATAACGTATAACGTATAACGTATAACGTATAACGTATAACGTGTAACGTATAACGTGTAACGTATAACGTGTAACGTATAACGTGTAACGTATAACGTGTAACGTATAACGTGTAACGTATAACGTGTAACGTATAACGTATAACGTATAACGTATAACGTATAACGTATAACGTATAACGCATAACGTATAACGCATAACGTATAACGTATAACGTATAACGTATAACGTATAACGTATAACGTATAACGTATAACGTATAACGTATAACGTATAACGTATATCGTATAACGTATAACGTATAACGTATAACGTGTAACGTATAACGTATAACGTGTGACGTATAACGTATAACGTGTAACGTATAACGTATAACGTATAACTTATAACGTATAACGTATAACGTATAACGTATAACGTATAACGTATAACGTATAACGTATAACGTATAACGTGTAACGTATAACGTATAACGTGTAACGTATAACGTATAACGTGTAACGTATAACGTATAACTTTTAACGTATAACGTATAACGTATAACGTATAAGGTATAACGTATAACGTGTAACGTATAACGCATAACGTGTGACGTATAATTGTAACGTATAACGTATGACGTATAACGTGTATCGTGTAAGCTATGACGTATAACGTATAACGTATAACGTATAACGTATAACGTATAACGTATAACGTATAACGTATAACGTATAACGTACAACGTATAACGTATAACGTATAACGTATAACGTATAACGTATAACGTATAACGTATAACGTATAACGTATAACGTATAACGTATAACGTATAACGTATAACGTATAACGTATAACGTATAACGTATAACGTATAACGTATAACGTATAACGTGTAACGTATAACGTATAACGTATAACGTATAACGTATAACGTATAACGTATAACGTATAACGTATAACGAATAACATATAACGTGTAACGTATAACGCATAACGTATGACGTACAACGTGTAACGAGGAACGTATAACGAATAACGTAAAACGTATAACGTATTACATATTACGTATAACGTACAACGTGTATCGTGTAACCTATGACGTATAACGTAAAACGTATAACGTATAACGTATAACGTATAACGTATGACGTATAACGTATAACGTATAACGTATAACGCATAACGTATAACGTATAACGTATAACGTATAACGTATAACGTATAACGTATAACGTATAACGTATAACGTATAACGTATAACGTATATCGTATAACGTATAACGTATAACGTATAACGTATAACGTATAACGTATAACGTATAACGTATAATGTATCACGTATAACGTATAACGTATAGCGCACAACGTATACTGTACAACGCATAACGAAGAACGTATAACGAATAACGTAAATCGTATAACGTATCACATATTACGTATAACGTATAACATATAACGTATAACGTATAACGTATAACGTATAACGTATAACGTATAACGTATAACGTATAACGTATAACGTGTAACGTATAACGTATAACGTATAACGTGTAACGTATAACGTGTAACGTATAACGTGTAACGTATAACGTGTAACGTATAACGTGTAACGTATAACGTGTAACGTATAACGTATAACGTATAACGTATAACGTATAACGTATAACGTATAACGTATAACGTATAACGTATAACGTATAACGTATATCGTATAACGTATAACGTATAACGTATAACGTATAATATATCACGTATAACGTATAACGTATAGCGCACAACGTATACTGTACAACGCATAACGAAGAACGTATAACGAATAACGTAAATCGTATAACGTATCACATATTACGTATAACGTATAACATATAACGTATAACGTATAACGTATAACGTATAACGTATAACGTATAACGTATAACGTATAACGTGTAACGTATAACGTATAACGTATAACGTATAACTTATAACGTATAACGTATAACGTTTAACGTATAACGTGTAACGTATAACGTGTAACGTATAACTTGTAACGTATAACGTTTAACGTATAACGTGTAACGTATAACGTATAACGTGTAACGTATAACGTGTAACGTATAACGTGTAACGTATAACGTGTTACGTATAACGTGTAACGTATAACGTGCAACGTATAACGTGTAACGTATAACGTGTAACGTATAACGTATAACGTATAACGCATAACGTATGACGTACAACGTGTAACGAAGAACGTATAACGAATAACGTAAAACGTATAACGTATTACATATTACGTATAACGTACAACGTGTATCGTGTAACCTATGACGTATAACGTAAAACGTATAACGTATAACGTATAACGTATAACGTATGACGTATAACGTATAACGTATAACGTATAACGCATAACGTATAACGTATAACGTATAACGTATAACGTATAACGTATAACGTATAACGTATAACGTATAACGTATAACGTATAACGTATATCGTATAACGTATAACGTATAACGTATAACGTATAATGTATCACGTATAACGTATAACGTATAACGTATAACGTATAACGTATAACGTATAACGCATAACGTATAACGTATAACGTATAACGTATAACGTATAACGTATAACGTATAACGTATAACGTATAACGTATAACGTATAACGTATATCGTATAACGTATAACGTATAACGTATAACGTATAACGTATAACGTATAACGTATAACGTATAACGTATAACGTATATCGTATAACGTATAACGTATAACGTATAACGTATAATATATCACGTATAACGTATAACGTATAGCGCACAACGTATACTGTACAACGCATAACGAAGAACGTATAACGAATAACGTAAATCGTATAACGTATCACATATTACGTATAACGTATAACATATAACGTATAACGTATAACGTATAACGTATAACGTATAACGTATAACGTATAACGTATAACGTGTAACGTATAACGTATAACGTATAACGTATAACTTATAACGTATAACGTATAACGTTTAACGTATAACGTGTAACGTATAACGTGTAACGTATAACTTGTAACGTATAACGTTTAACGTATAACGTGTAACGTATAACGTATAACGTGTAACGTATAACGTGTAACGTATAACGTGTAACGTATAACGTGTTACGTATAACGTGTAACGTATAACGTGCAACGTATAACGTGTAACGTGTAACGTGTAACGTATAACGTATAACGTATAACGTATAACGTATAACGTATAACGTATAACGTGTAACGTATAACGTGTAACGTATAACGTGTAACGTATAACGTGTAACGTATAACGTGTAACGTATAACGTGTAACGTATAACGTGTAACGTATAACGTATAACGTATAACGTATAACGTATAACGTATAACGTATAACGTATAACGCATAACGTATAACGTATAACGTATAACGTATAACGTATAACGTATAACGTATAACGTATAACGTATAACGTATAACGTATAACGTATATCGTATAACGTATAACGTATAACGTATAACGTGTAACGTATAACGTATAACGTGTGACGTATAACGTATAACGTGTAACGTATAACGTATAACGTATAACGTATAACGTATAACGTATAACGTATAACGTATAACGTATAACGTATAACGTATAACGTATAACGTATAACGTGTAACGTATAACGTATAACGTGTAACGTATAACGTATAACGTGTAACGTATAACGTATAACTTTTAACGTATAACGTATAACGTATAACGTATAAGGTATAACGTATAACGTGTAACGTATAACGCATAACGTGTGACGTATAATTGTAACGTATAACGTATGACGTATAACGTGTATCGTGTAAGCTATGACGTATAACGTATAACGTATAACGTATAACGTATAACGTATAACGTATAACGTATAACGTATAACGTATAACGTATAACGTATAACGTATAACGTATAACGTATAACGTATAACGTATAACGTATAACGTATAACGTATAACGTATGACGTATAACGTATAACGTATAACGTATAACGTATAACGTATAACGTATAACGTATAACGTATAACGTATAACGTATAACGTATAACGTATAACGTATAACGTATAACGTATAACGTATAACGTATAACGTATAACGTATAACGTATAACGTGTAACGTATAACGTATAACGTATAACGTGTAACGTATAACGTGTAACGTATAACGTATAACGTATAACGTATAACGTATAACGTATAACGTATAACGTATAACGTATAACGTATAACGTATAACGTATAACGTGTAACGTATAACGTATAACGTGTAACGTATAACGTATAACGTGTAACGTATAACGTATAACTTTTAACGTATAACGTATAACGTACAACGTATAACGTATAACGTATAACGTATAACGTATAACGTATAACGTATAATGTATCACGTATAACGTATAACGTATAGCGCACAACGTATACTGTACAACGCATAACGAAGAACGTATAACGAATAACGTAAATCGTATAACGTATCACATATTACGTATAACGTATAACATATAACGTATAACGTATAACGTATAACGTATAACGTATAACGTATAACGTATAACGTATAACGTATAACGTGTAACGTATAACGTATAACGTATAACGTGTAACGTATAACGTGTAACGTATAACGTGTAACGTATAACGTGTAACGTATAACGTGTAACGTATAACGTGTAACGTATAACGTATAACGTATAACGTATAACGTATAACGTATAACGTATAACGTATAACGTATAACGTATAACGTATAACGTATAACGTATAACGAATAACATATAACGTGTAACGTATAACGCATAACGTATGACGTACAACGTGTAACGAAGAACGTATAACGAATAACGTAAAACGTATAACGTATTACATATTACGTATAACGTACAACGTGTATCGTGTAACCTATGACGTATAACGTAAAACGTATAACGTATAACGTATAACGTATAACGTATGACGTATAACGTATAACGTATAACGTATAACGCATAACGTATAACGTATAACGTATAACGTATAACGTATAACGTATAACGTATAACGTATAACGTATAACGTATAACGTATAACGTATAACGTATATCGTATAACGTATAACGTATAACGTATAACGTATAATGTATCACGTATAACGTATAACGTATAGCGCACAACGTATACTGTACAACGCATAACGAAGAACGTATAACGAATAACGTAAATCGTATAACGTATCACATATTACGTATAACGTATAACATATAACGTATAACGTATAACGTATAACGTATAACGTATAACGTATAACGTATAACGTATAACGTATAACGTATAACGTATAACGTATAACGTATAACGTATAACGTATAACGTATAACGAATAACATATAACGTGTAACGTATAACGCATAACGTATGACGTACAACGTGTAACGAAGAACGTATAACGAATAACGTAAAACGTATAACGTATTACATATTACGTATAACGTACAACGTGTATCGTGTAACCTATGACGTATAACGTAGAACGTATAACGTATAACGTATAACGTATAACGTATGACGTATAACGTATAACGTATAACGTATAACGCATAACGTATAACGTATAACGTATAACGTATAACGTATAACGTATAACGTATAACGTATAACGTATAACGTATAACGTATAACGTATAGCGCACAACGTATACTGTACAACGCATAACGAAGAACGTATAACGAATAACGTAAATCGTATAACGTATCACATATTACGTATAACGTATAACATATAACGTATAACGTATAACGTATAACGTATAACGTATAACGTATAACGTATAACGTATAACGTGTAACGTATAACGTATAACGTATAACGTATAACTTATAACGTATAACGTATAACGTTTAACGTATAACGTGTAACGTATAACGTGTAACGTATAACTTGTAACGTATAACGTTTAACGTATAACGTGTAACGTATAACGTATAACGTGTAACGTATAACGTGTAACGTATAACGTGTAACGTATAACGTGTAACGTATAACGTGCAACGTATAACGTGTAACGTATAACGTGTAACGTATAACGTATAACGTATAACGTATAACGTATAACGTATAACGTATAACGTATAACGTATAACGTGTAACGTATAACGTGTAACGTATAACGTGTAACGTATAACGTGAAACGTATAACGTGTAACGTATAACGTGTAACGTATAACGTATAACGTATAACGTATAACGTATAACGTATAACGTATAACGTATAGCGTGTAACGTATAACGTATAACGTATAACGTATAACGTATAACGTATAACGTGTAACGTATAACGTACAACGTATAACGTATAACGTATAACGTATAACGTATAACGTATAACGTATATCGTATAACGTATAACGTATAACGTATAACGTATAACGTATAACGTATAACGTATAACGTATAACGTATAACGCATACCGAATAACGTATAACGTGTAACGAAGAACGCATAACGCATAACGTATAACGTATATCGTATAACGTATAACGTATAACGTATAACGTATAACTTATGACGTATAACGTATAACGTATAACGTATAACGTATAACGTATAACGTATAACGTACAACGTATAACGTATAACGTATAACGTATAACGCATACCGAATAACGTATAACGTGTAACGAAGAACGCATAACGCATAACGTATAACGTATATCGTATAACGTATAATGTATGACATATAACGCATAACGTATAACGTATACCCAATGACGTATAACGTATAACGTATAACGTATAACTAATAACGTATAACGTATAACGAATATCGTAGAACGTATAACGTATAACGTATAACGCATAACGTATAACGTATAACGTATAACGTATAACGTATAACGTATAACGTACAAAGTATAACGTATAACGTATAACGTATAACGTATAACGTATATCGTATAACGTATAACGTATAACGTGTATCGTACAACGTATAACGTATAACGTATAACGTATAACGTATAACGCATACCGAATAACGTATAACGTGTAACGAAAAACGCATAACGCATAACGTATAACGTATTATCATATAACGTATAATGTATAACGTATAACGCATAACGTATAACGTATAACCTATGACGTATAACGTATAACGTATACCGTATAACTAATAACGTATAACGTATAACGAATATCGTAGAACGTATAACGCATAACGTATAACGTATAACGTATAACGTATAACGTATAACGTATAACGTATAACGTATAACGTATAATGTATAACGTATAACGTATAACGTATAACGTATAACGTATAACGTATAACGTATAACGTATAACGTATAACGTATAACGTATAACATATGATGTATAACGTATAACATGTAACGTATAGCGTATAACGTATAACGTATAACGTATAACGTATGACGTATAACGTATAACGTATATCGCATAACGTATAACGTATAACGTATAACGTATAACGTATAACGTATAACGTATAACGTATAACGTATAACGTATAACGTATAACGTATAACGTATAACGTATAACGTATAACGTATAAAGTATAACGTATAACGTATAACGTATAACGTATAACGTATAACATATGATGTATAACGTATAACATGTAACGTATAGCGTATAACGTATAACGTATAACGTATAACGTATGACGTATAACGTATAACGTATATCGTATAACGTATAACGTATAACGTATAACATGTAACGTATAACGTATAACGTATAACGTATAACGTATAACGTATAACGTATAACGTATAACGTGTAACGTATAACGTATAACGAATAACGTATAACTTATAACGTATAACGTATAACGTTTAACGTATAACGTGTAACGTATAACGTGTAACGTATAACTTGTAACGTATAACGTTTAACGTATAACGTGTAACGTATAACGTATAACGTGTAACGTATAACGTGTAACGTATAACGTGTAACGTATAACGTGTAACGTATAACGTGCAACGTATAACGTGTAACGTATAACGTGTAACGTATAACGTATAACGTATAACGTATAACGTATAACGTATAACGTATAACGTATAACGTATAACGTGTAACGTATAACGTGTAACGTATAACGTGTAACGTATAACGTGAAACGTATAACGTGTAACGTATAACGTGTAACGTATAACGTATAACGTATAACGTATAACGTATAACGTATAACGTATAGCGTGTAACGTATAACGTATAACGTATAACGTATAACGTATAACGTATAACGTGTAACGTATAACGTACAACGTATAACGTATAACGTATAACGTATAACGTATAACGTATAACGTATATCGTATAACGTATAACGTATAACGTATAACGTATAACGTATAACGTATAACGTATAACGTATAACGCATACCGAATAACGTATAACGTGTAACGAAGAACGCATAACGCATAACGTATAACGTATATCGTATAACGTATAATGTATAACATATAACGCATAACGTATAACGTATACTCTATGACGTATAACGTATAACGTATAACGTATAACTAATAACGTATAACGTATAACGAATATGGTACAACGTATAACGCATAACGTATAACGTATAACGTATAACGTATAACGTATAACGTATAACGTATAACGTATAACTTATGACGTATAACGTATAACGTATAACGTATAACGTATAACGTATAACGTATAACGTACAACGTATAACGTATAACGTATAACGTATAACGCATACCGAATAACGTATAACGTGTAACGAAGAACGCATAACGCATAACGTATAACGTATATCGTATAACGTATAATGTATGACATATAACGCATAACGTATAACGTATACCCAATGACGTATAACGTATAACGTATAACGTATAACGTATAACTAATAACGTATAACGTATAACGAATATCGTAGAACGTATAACGTATAACGTATAACGCATAACGTATAACGTATAACGTATAACGTATAACGTATAACGTATAACGTACAAAGTATAACGTATAACGTATAACGTATAACGTATAACGTATATCGTATAACGTATAACGTATAACGTGTATCGTACAACGTATAACGTATAACGTATAACGTATAACGTATAACGCATACCGAATAACGTATAACGTGTAACGAAAAACGCATAACGCATAACGTATAACGTATTATCATATAACGTATAATGTATAACGTATAACGCATAACGTATAACGTATAACCTGTGACGTATAACGTATAACGTATACCGTATAACTAATAACGTATAACGTATAACGAATATCGTAGAACGTATAACGCATAACGTATAACGTATAACGTATAACGTATAACGTATAACGTATAACGTATAACGTATAACGTATAACGTATAACGTATAACGTATAACGTATAACGTATAACGTATAACGTATAACGTATAACGTATAACGTATAACGTATAACGTATAACATATGATGTATAACGTATAACATGTAACGTATAGCGTATAACGTATAACGTATAACGTATAACGTATGACGTATAACGTATAACGTATATCGTATAACGTATAACGTATAACGTATAACATGTAACGTACAACGTATAACGTATACCGTATAACGTATAACGTATAACGTATAACATGTAACGTACAACGTATAACGTATACCGTATAACGTATAACGTAAAACGTATGACGCATTACATACTACGTATAACGTATAACATGTAACGTATAGCGTATAACGTATAACGTATAACGTATAACGTATAACGTATAACGTATAACGTATAACGTATAACGTATATCGTTTAACGTATAACGTATAACGTATAACGTACAACGTATAACATATAACGTATAACGTATAACGTATAACGTATATCGTATAACGTATAACGTATAACGTATAACGTGTAACGTATAACGTGTAACGTATAACGTGTAACGTATAACGTGTAACGTATAACGTATAACGTATAACGTATAACGTATAACGTATAACGTATAACGTATAACGAATAACGTAAAACGTATGACATATTTCATATTACGTATAACGTATAACGTATAACGAATAACGTATAACGTATAACGTATAACGTATAACGTATAACGTATAACGTATAACGTATAACGTATAACGTATAACGTATAACGTATAACGTATAACGTATAACGTATAACGTATAACGTATAACGTATAACGTATAACGTATAACGTATAACGTATAACGTATAACGTATAACGTATAACGTATAACGTATAATGTATAACGCATAACATGTAACGTATAGCGTATAACGTATAACGTATAACGTATAACGTATAACGTATAACGTATAACGTATCACGTATAACGTATAACGTATAACGTATAACGTATAACGTATAACGTATAACGTATAACGTATAACGTATAACGTATAACGTATAACGTATAACGCATAACGTATAACGTGTAACGTATAACGTATAACGTATAACGTACAACGTATAACGTATGACGTATAACGTATACCGCATAACGTATAACGTATAACCTATGACGTATAACGTATAACATATAACGTATAACGTATAACGTATAATGTATAACGTATAACGTATAACGTATAACGTATAACGTATAACGTATAACGTATAGCGTATAACGTATAATGTATAACGTATAACATGTAACGTATAGCGTATAACGTATAACGTATAACGTATAACGTATAACGTATAACGTATAACGTATAACGTATAACGTATATCGTATAACGTATAACGTATAACGTATAACATGTAACGTACAACGTATAACGTATACCGTATAACGTATAACGTAAAACGTATGACGCATTACATACTACGTATAACGTATAACATGTAACGTATAGCGTATAACGTATAACGTATAACGTATAACGTATAACGTATAACGTATATCGTATAACGTATAACGTATAACGTATAACATGTAACGTACAACGTATAACGTATACCGTATAACGTATAACGTAAAACGTATGACGCATTACATACTACGTATAACGTATAACATGTAACGTATAACGTATAACGTATAACGTATAACGTACAACGTATAACGTATAACGTATAACGTATAACGTATAACGTATATCGTATAACGTATAACGTATAACGTATAACGTATAACGTATACCGTATAACGTATAACGTATAACGTATAACGCATACCGAATAACGTATAACGTGTAATGAAGAACGCATAACGCATAACGTATAACGTATATCGTATAACGTATAATGTATAACGTATAACGCATAACGTATAACGTATAACCTATGACGTATAACGTATAACGTATAACGTATAACGTATAACGTATAACGTATAACGTATAACGTACAACGTATAACGTATAACGTATAACGTACAACGTATAACGTATAACGTATAACGTATAACGTATAACGTATAACGTATAACGTATAACGTATAACGTATAATGTATAAGGCATAACATGTAACGTATAGCGTATAACGTATAACGTATAACGTATAACGTATAACGTATAACGTATAACGTATAACGTATAACGTATAACGTATAACGTATAACGTATAACGTATAACGTATAACGTATAACGTATAACGTATAACGTATAACGTATAACGCATAACGTATAACGTGTAACGTATAACGTATAACGTATAACGTATAACGTATAACGTATAACGTATACCGCATAACGTATAACGTATAAGCTATGACGTATAACGTATAACATATAACGTATAACGTATAACGTATAATGTATAACGTATAACGTATAACGTATAACGTATAACGTATAACGTATAGCGTATAACGTATAATGTATAACGTATAACATGTAACGTATAGCGTATAACGTATAACGTATAACGTATAACGTATAACGTATAACGTATAACGTATAACGTATAACGTATATCGTATAACGTATATCGTATAACGTATAACATGTAACGTACAACGTATAACGTATACCGTATAACGTATTACGTAAAACGTATGACGCATTACATACTACGTATAACGTATAACATGTAACGTATAGCGTATAACGTATAACGTATAACGTATAACGTATAACGTATAACGTATAACGTATATCGTATAACGTATAACGTATTACGTATAACATATAACGTACAACGTATAACGTATACCGTACAACGTATAACGCATAACGTATAACGTATAACGTATAACGTATAACGTATAACGTATAACGTATAACGTATAATGTATAACGTATAACATGTAACGTATAACGTATAACGTTTAACGTATAACGTATAACGCTTAACGTATAACGTACAACGTATAACGTATAACGTATAACGTATAACGTATAACGTATATCGTATAACGTATAACGTATAACGTATAACGTATAACGTATAACGTATAACGTATAACGTATAACGCATACCGAATAACGTATAACGTGTAACGAAGAACGCATAACGCATATCGTATAACGTATATCGTATAACGTATAATGTATAACATATAACGCATAACGTATAACGTATACCCTATGACGTATAACGTATAACGTATAACGTATAACTAATAACGTATAACGTATAACGAATATCGTAGAACGTATAACGCATAACGTATAACGTATAACGTATAACGTATAACGTATAACGTATAACGTATAACGTATAACGTATAACGTATAACTTATGACGTATAACGTATAACGTACAACGTATAACGTATAACGTATATCGTATAACGTATAACGTATAACGTGTATCGTACAACGTATAACGTATAACGTATAACGCATAACGTATAACGCATACCGAATAACGTATAACGTGTAACGAAGAACGCATAACGCATAACGTATAACGTATTATCATATAACGTATAATGTATAACGTATAACGCATAACGTATAACGTATAACCTATGACGTATAACGTATAACGTATACCGTATAACTAATAACGTATAACGTATAACGAATATCGTAGAACGTATAACGCATAACGTATAACGTATAACGTATAACGTATAACGTATAACGTATAACGTATAACGTATAACGTATAACGTATAACGTATAACGTATAACGTATAACGTATAACGTATAACGTATAACGTATAACGTATAACGTATAACGTATAACGTATAACGTATAACATATGATGTATAACGTATAACATGTAACGTATAGCGTATAACGTATAACGTATAACGTATAACGTATGACGTATAACGTATAACGTATATCGTATAACGTATAACGTATAACGTATAACATGTAACGTACAACGTATAACGTATACCGTATAACGTATAACGTGTAACGTATAACATGTAACGTACAACGTATAACGTATACCGTATAACGTATAACGTAAAACGTATGACGCATTACATACTACGTATAACGTATAACATGTAACGTATAGCGTATAACGTATAACGTATAACGTATAACGTATAACGTATAACGTATAACGTATAACGTATAACGTATATCGTTTAACGTATAACGTATAACGTATAACGTACAACGTATAACATATAACGTATAACGTATAACGTATAACGTATATCGTATAACGTATAACGTATAACGTATAACGTGTAACGTATAACGTGTAACGTATAACGTGTAACGTATAACGTGTAACGTATAACGTATAACGTATAACGTATAACGTATAACGTATAACGTATAACGTATAACGAATAACGTAAAACGTATGACATATTTCATATTACGTATAACGTATAACGTATAAGGAATAACGTATAACGTATAACGTATAACGTATAACGTATAACGTATAACGTATAACGTATAACGTATAACGTATAACGTATAACGTATAACGTATAACGTATAACGTATAACGTATAACGTATAACTTATAACGTATAACGTATAACGTATAACGTATAACGTATAACGTATAACGTATAACGTATAATGTATAACGCATAACATGTAACGTATAGCGTATAACGTATAACGTATAACGTATAACGTATAACGTATAACGTATAACGTATAACGTATCACGTATAACGTATAACGTATAACGTATAACGTATAACGTATAACGTATAACGTATAACGTATAACGTATAACGTATAACGTATAACGTATAACGTATAACGTATAACGTATATCGTTTAACGTATAACGTATAACGTATAACGTACAACGTATAACATATAACGTATAACGTATAACGTATAACGTATATCGTATAACGTATAACGTATAGCGTTTAACGTATAATGTATAACGTATAACATGTAACGTATAGCGTATAACGTATAACGTATAACGTATAACGTATAACGTATAACGTATAACGTATAACGTATAACGTATATCGTATAACGTATAACGTATAACGTATAACATGTAACGTACAACGTATAATGTATACCGTATAACGTATAACGTAAAACGTATGACGCATTACATACTACGTATAACGTATAACATGTAACGTATAGCGTATAACGTATAACGTATAACGTATAACGTATAACGTATAACGTATATCGTATAACGTATAACGTATAACGTATAACATGTAACGTACAACGTATAACGTATACCGTATAACGTATAACGTAAAACGTATGACGCATTACATACTACGTATAACGTATAACATGTAACGTATAACGTATAACGTATAACGTATAACGTACAACGTATAACGTATAACGTATAACGTATAACGTATAACGTATATCGTATAACGTATAACGTATAACGTATAACGTATAACGTATACCGTATAACGTATAACGTATAACGTATAACGCATACCGAATAACGTATAACGTGTAATGAAGAACGCATAACGCATAACGTATAACGTATATCGTATAACGTATAATGTATAACGTATAACGCATAACGTATAACGTATAACCTATGACGTATAACGTATAACGTATAACGTATAACGTATAACGTATAACGTATAACGTATAACGTACAACGTATAACGTATAACGTATAACGTACAACGTATAACGTATAACGTATAACGTATAACGTATAACGTATAACGTATAACGTATAACGTATAACGTATAATGTATAAGGCATAACATATAACGTATAACGTATAACGTATAACGTATAACGTATACCGCATAACGTATAACGTATAACCTATGACGTATAACGTATAACATATAACGTATAACGTATAACGTATAATGTATAACGTATAACGTATAACGTATAACGTATAACGTATAACGTATAGCGTATAACGTATAATGTATAACGTATAACATGTAACGTATAGCGTATAACGTATAACGTATAACGTATAACGTATAACGTATAACGTATAACGTATAACGTATAACGTATATCGTATAACGTATATCGTATAACGTATAACATGTAACGTACAACGTATAACGTATACCGTATAACGTATTACGTAAAACGTATGACGCATTACATACTACGTATAACGTATAACATGTAACGTATAGCGTATAACGTATAACGTATAACGTATAACGTATAACGTATAACGTATAACGTATATCGTATAACGTATAACGTATTACGTATAACATATAACGTACAACGTATAACGTATACCGTACAACGTATAACGCATAACGTATAACGTATAACGTATAACGTATAACGTATAACGTATAACGTATAACGTATAATGTATAACGTATAACATGTAACGTATAACGTATAACGTTTAACGTATAACGTATAACGCTTAACGTATAACGTACAACGTATAACGTATAACGTATAACGTATAACGTATAACGTATATCGTATAACGTATAACGTATAACGTATAACGTATAACGTATAACGTATAACGTATAACGTATAACGTATAACGCATACCGAATAACGTATAACGTGTAACGAAGAACGCATAACGCATATCGTATAACGTATATCGTATAACGTATAATGTATAACATATAACGCATAACGTATAACGTATACCCTATGACGTATAACGTATAACGTATAACGTATAACTAATAACGTATAACGTATAACGAATATCGTAGAACGTATAACGCATAACGTATAACGTATAACGTATAACGTATAACGTATAACGTATAACGTATAACGTATAACGTATAACGTATAACTTATGACGTATAACGTATAACGTACAACGTATAACGTATAACGTATAACGTATAACGTACAACGTATAACGTATAACGTATAACGTATAACGTATAACGTATAACGTATAACGTATAACGTATAACGAATAACGTAAAACGTATAACGCATAATGTATAACGTATAACGTATAACGTATAACGTATAACCTATGACGCATAACGTATAACGTATAACGTATAACTTGTAACGAAAAACGTATAACGAATAACGTAAAACGTATGACGCATTACATACTACGTATAACGTATAACATGTAACGTATAACGTATGACGTATAACGTATAACGTATAAGGTATAACGTATAACGTATAACGTATAACGTATAACGTATAACGCATACCGAATAACGTATAACGTGTAACGAAGAACGCATAACGCATAACGTATAACGTATATCGTATAACGTATAATGTATAACGTATACCGCATAACGTATAACGTGTAACCTATGACGTATAACGTATAACGAATAACGTATAAAGTATAACGTATAACGTATAATGTATAACGTATAACGTATAACGTATAACGTATAACGTATAAAGTGTAACGAAGTACGTATAACGAATAACGTATAACGTATATCGTATAACGTACAACTTATAACGTATAACGTACAACGTATAACGTATAACGTATAACGTATAACGTATAACGTATAACGTATAACGTATAACGTATAACGTATAACGTATAACGTATAACGTATAACGTATAACGTATAACGTATAACGTATAACGTATAACGAATAACGCAAAACGTATAACGCATAATGTATAACGTATAACGTATAACGTATAACGTATAACCTATGACGTATAACGTATAACGTATAACGTATAACGTATAACTTGTAACGAAAAACGCATAACGAATAACGTAAAACGTATGACGCATTACATACTACGTATAACGTATAACATGTAACGCATAGCGTATAACGTATAACATGTAACGTATAGCGTATAACGTATAACGTATAACGTATAACGTATAACGTATAACGTTTAACGTATAACGTATAACGTATAACGTATAACGTAAAACGTATGACGCATTGCATACTACGTATAACGTATAACATGTAACGTATAGCGTATAACGTATAACGTATAACGTATAACGTATAACGTATAACGTATAACGTATAACGTATAACGTATAACGTATAACGTATAACGTTTAACGTATAACGTATAACGAATAACGTATAACGTACAACGTATAACGTATAACGTATAACGTATAACGTATAACGTATATCGTATAACGTATAACGTATAACGTATAACGTATAACGTATACCGTATAACGTATAACTTATAAAATATAACGTATAACGTATAACGTATAGCGTATAACGTATAACATGTAACGTATAGCGTATAACGTATAACGTATAACGTATAACGTATAACGTATAACGTTTAACGTATAACGTATAACGTATAACGTATAACGTATAACGTATAACGTATAACGTAAAACATATAACGTATAACGTATAACGTATAACGTGTAACGAAGAACGCATAACGCATAACGTATAACGTATATCGTATAACGTATAATGTATAACGTATAACGCATAACGTATAACGTATAACCTATGACGTATAACGTATAACGTATAACGTATAACGTATAACGTATAACGTATAACGTATAACGTATAACGTATAACGTACAACGTATAACGTATAACGTATAACGTATAACGTATAACGTATAACGTATAACGTATATGTATAATGTATAACGTATAACATGTAACGTATAACGTATAACGTTTAACGTATAACGTATAACGTATAACGTATAACGTACAACGAATAACGTATAACGTATAACGTATAACGTATAACGTATATCGTATAACGTATAACGTATAACGTATAACGTATAACGTATAACGTATAACGTATAACGTATAACGTATAACCTATGACGTATAACGTATAACGTATAACGTATAACTTGTAACGAAAAACGTATAACGAATAACGTAAAACGTATGACGCATTACATACTACGTATAACGTATAACATGTAACGTATAGCGTATAACGTATAACGTATAACGTATAACGTATAACGTTTAACGTATAACGTATAACGTATAATGTATAACGTATAAGGTATAACGTATAACGTATAACGTAAAACATATAACGTATAACGTATAACGTATAACGTATAACGAATAACGTAAAACGTATAACGCATAATGTATAACGTATAACGTATAACGTTTAACGTATAACCTATGACGTATAACGTATAACGTATAACGTATAACGTGTAACGTATAACGTATAACGTATAACCTATGAGGTATAACGTGTAACGTGTAACGTATAACGTATAACGTATAACGTATAACGTATAACTTATAAAATATAACGTATAACGTATAACGTATAACGTATAACGCATAACGTATAACGTATAACGTATAACGTGTAACGTATAACGTATAGCGTATAACGTATAACGTATAAAATATAACGTATAACGTATAACGTATAACGTATAACGTATAACGTATAACGTATAACGTATAACGTATAACGTATAACGTATAACGTATAACGTATAACGTATAACGTATAACGTATAACGTATAACGTATAACGTATAACGCATACCGAATAACGTATAACGTGCAACGAAGAACGCATATCGCATAACGTATAACGTATATCGTATAACGTATAATGTATAACGTATACCGCATAACGTATAACGTATAACCTATGACGTATAACGTATAACGTATAACGTATAACGTATAACGTATAACGTATAACGTATAATGTATAACGTATAACGTATAACTTATAAAATATAACGTATAACGTATAACGTATAACGTATAACGTATAACGTATAACGTATAACGTATAACGTATAACTTATAACGTATAAAATATAACGTATAACGTATAACGTATAACGTATAACGTATAACGTATAACGTATAACGTATAACGTATAACGTATAACGTATAACGTATAACGTATAACGTATAACGTATAACGTATAACGTATAACGTATAACGTAAAACGTATAACGTATAACGTATAGCGTATAACGTATAACGTATAACGTATAACGTATAACTTATAACGTATAACGTATAACGTATAACGTATAACGTATAACGTATAACGTATAACGTATAACGTATAACGTATAACGTATAACGTATAACGTATAACGTATAACGTATAACGTATAACGTATAACGTATAACGCATACCGAATAACGTACAACGTGTAACGAAGAACGCATAACGCATAACGTATAACGTATATCGTATAACGTATAATGTATAACGTATACCGCATAACGTATAACGTATAACCTATGACGTATAACGTATAACGTATAACGTATAACGTATAACGTATAATGTATAACGTATAACGTATAACGTACAACGTATAACGTATAACGTATAACCTATGAGGTATAACGTGTAACGTGTAACGTATAACGTATAACGTATAACGTATAACGTATAACTTATAAAATATAACGTATAACGTATAACGTATAACGTATAACGTATAACGTATAACGTATAACGTATAACGTGTAACGTATAACGTATAGCGTATAACGTATAACGTATAAAATATAACGTATAACGTATAACGTATAACGTATAACGTATAACGTATAACGTATAACGTATAACGTATAACGTATAACGTATAACGTATAACGTATAACGTATAACGTATAACGTATAACGTATAACGTATAACGTATAACGCATACCGAATAACGTATAACGTGCAACGAAGAACGCATATCGCATAACGTATAACGTATATCGTATAACGTATAATGTATAACGTATACCGCATAACGTATAACGTATAACCTATGACGTATAACGTATAACGTATAACGTATAACGTATAACGTATAACGTATAACGTATAACGTATAATGTATAACGTATAACGTATAACTTATAAAATATAACGTATAACGTATAACGTATAACGTATAACGTATAACGTATAACGTATAACGTATAACGTATAACTTATAACGTATAAAATATAACGTATAACGTATAACGTATAACGTATAACGTATAACGTATAACGTATAACGTATAACGTATAACGTATAACGTATAACGTATAACGTATAACGTATAACGTATAACGTATAACGTAAAACGTATAACGTATAACGTATAGCGTATAACGTATAACGTATAACGTATAACGTATAACGTATAACTTATAACGTATAACGTATAACGTATAACGTATAACGTATAACGTATAACGTATAACGTATAACGTATAACGTATAACGTATAACGTATAACGTATAACGTATAACGTATAACGTATAACGTATAACGTATAACGCATACCGAATAACGTACAACGTGTAACGAAGAACGCATAACGCATAACGTATAACGTATATCGTATAACGTATAATGTATAACGTATACCGCATAACGTATAACGTATAACCTATGACGTATAACGTATAACGTATAACGTATAACGTATAACGTATAATGTATAACGTATAACGTATAACGTACAACGTATAACGTATAACGTATAACCTATGAGGTATAACGTGTAACGTGTAACGTATAACGTATAACGTATAACGTATAACGTATAACTTATAAAATATAACGTATAACGTATAACGTATAACGTATAACGTATAACGTATAACGTATAACGTATAACGTATAACGTATAACGTATAACGTATAACGTATAACGTATAACGTATAAAATATAACGTATAACGTATAACGTATAACGTATAACGTATAACGTATAACGTATAACGTATAACGTATAACGTATAACGTATAACGTATAACGTATAACGTATAACGTATAACGTATAACGTATAACGTATAACGTATAACGCATACCGAATAACGTATAACGTGTAACGAAGAACGCATATCGCATAACGTATAACGTATATCGTATAACGTATAATGTATAACGTATACCGCATAACGTATAACGTATAACCTATGACGTATAACGTATAACGTATAACGTATAACGTATAACGTATAACGTATAACGTATAATGTATAACGTATAACGTATAACTTATAAAATATAACGTATAACGTATAACGTATAACGTATAACGTATAACGTATAACGTATAACGTATAACGTATAACGTATAACGTATAACGTATAAAATATAACGTATAACGTATAACGTATAACGTATAACGTATAACGTATAACGTATAACGTATAACGTATAACGTATAACGTATAACGTATAACGTATAACGTATAACGTATAACGTATAACGTATAACGTATAACGTATAACGTATAACGTAAAACGTATAACGTATAACGTATAGCGTATAACGTATAACGTATAACGTATAACGTATAACTTATAACGTATAACGTATAACGTATAACGTATAACGTATAACGTATAACGTATAACGTATAACGTATAACGTATAACGTATAACGTATAACGTATAACGTATAACGTATAACGCATACCGAATAACGTACAACGTGTAACGAAGAACGCATAACGCATAACGTATAACGTATATCGTATAACGTATAATGTATAACGTATACCGCATAACGTATAACGTATAACCTATGACGTATAACGTATAACGTATAACGTATAACGTATAACGTATAATGTATAACGTATAACGTATAACGTACAACGTATAACGTATAACGTATAACGTATAACTTATAACGTATAACGTATAACGTATAACGTATAACGTATAACGTATAACGTATAACGTATAACGTATAACGTATAACGTATAACGTATAACGTATAACGTATAACGTATAACGTATATCGTATAACGTATAACGTATAACGAATAACGTAAAACGTATAACGTATAACGTATGACGTACAACGAATATCGTAGAACGTATAACGCATAACGTATAACGTATAACGTATAACGTATAACGTATAACGTATAACTTATGACGTATAACGTATAACGTATAACGTATAACGTATAACGTATAACGTATAACGTATAACGTATAACGTACAACGTATAACGTATAACGTGTAACGTATAACGTATAACGTATAACGTATAACGTATAACGTATAACGTATAACGTATAACGTATAACGTATATCGTATAACGTATAACGTATAACGAATAACGTAAAACGTACAACGTATAACGTATGACGTATAACGTGTAACGAATAACGTATAAAGAATAACGTATAACGTATATCGTATAACGTAAAACTTATAACGTATAACGTACAACGTATAACGTATAAAATATAACGTATAACAAATAACGTATAACGTATAACGTATAACGTATAACGTATAACGTATAACGTATAACGTATAACGTATAACGTATAACGTATAACGTATAACGTATAACGTATAACGTATAACGTATAACGTATAACGCATACCGAATAACGTATAACGTGTAACGAAGAACGCATAACGCATAACGTATAACGTATATCGTATAACGTATAATGTATAACGTGTACCGCATAACGTATAACGTATAACCTATGACGTATAACGTATAACGTATAACGTATAACGTATAACGTATAACGTATAACGTATAATGTATAACGTATAACGTATAACGTACAACGTATAACGTATAACGTATAACGTATAACTTATAACGTATAACGTATAACGTATAACGTATAACGAATAACGTATAACGTATAACGTATAACGTATAACGTATAACGCATAACATGTAATGTATAACGTATAACGTATAATGTATAACGTATAACGTATAACGTATAACGTACAAAGTATAACGTATCACGTATAACGTATTACGAATAACGTATAACGTATAACGTATAACGTAACACCTATGACGTATAACGTATAACGTATGACGTATAACGTATAATGTATAACGTATAACGTATAACGTATAACGTACAACGTATAACGTATACCGCATAACGTATAACGTATAACCTATGACGTATAACGTATAACGTATAACGTATAACGTATAACGTATAATGTATAACGTATAACGTATAACGTATAACATATAACGTATAACGTATAACGTATAACGTATATCGTATAACGTATAGCCTATGACGTATAACGTATAACGTATAACGTATAACGTATAACGTATAACGTATAACGTATAACGTATAACGTATAATGTATAACGTATAACATGTAACGTATAGCGTATAACGTATAACGTATAACGTATAACGTATAACGTATAACGTATAACGTATATCGTATAACGTATAACGTATAACGTATAACATGTAACGTATAACGTATAACCTATGACGTATAACGTATAACGTATAACGTATAACTTGTAACGAAAAACGTATAACGAATAACGTAAAACGTATGACGCATTACATACTACGTATAACGTATAACATGTAACGTATAGCGTATAACGTATAACGTATAACGTATAACGTATAACGTTTAACGTGTAACGTATAACGTATAAGGTATAACGTGTAACGTATAACGTATAACGTATAACGTAAAACATATAACGTATAACGTATAACGTATAATGTATAACGAATAACGTAAAACGTATAACGCATAATGTATAACGTATAACGTATAACGTTTAACGTATAACCTATGACGTATAACGTATAACGTATAACGTATAACGTGTAACGTATAACGTATAACGTATAACCTATGAGGTATAACGTGTAACGTGTAACGTATAACGTATAACGTATAACGTATAAAGTATAACTTATAAAATATAACGTATAACGTATAACGTATAACGTATAACGTATAATGTATAACGTGTAACATGTAACGTATAGCGTATAACGTATAACGTATAACGTATAACGTATAACGTATAACGTATAACGTATATCGTATAACGTATAACGTATAACGTATAACATGTAACGTATAACGTATAACCTATGACGTATAACGTATAACGTATAACGTATAACTTGTAACGAAAAACGTATAACGAATAACGTAAAACGTATGACGCATTACATACTACGTATAACGTATAACATGTAACGTATAGCGTATAACGTATAACGTATAACGTATAACGTATAACGTTTAACGTGTAACGTATAACGTATAAGGTATAACGTATAACGTATAACGTATAACGTATAACGTAAAACATATAACGTATAACGTATAACGTATAATGTATAACGAATAACGTAAAACGTATAACGCATAATGTATAACGTATAACGTATAACGTTTAACGTATAACCTATGACGTATAACGTATAACGTATAACGTATAACGTGTAACGTATAACGTATAACGTATAACCTATGAGGTATAACGTGTAACGTGTAACGTATAACGTATAACGTATAACGTATAAAGTATAACTTATAAAATATAACGTATAACGTATAACGTATAACGTATAACGTATAACGTATAACGTATAACGTATAACGTATAACGTATAACGTATAACGTATAACGTATAACGTATAAAATATAACGTATAACGTATAACGTATAACGTATAACGTATAACGTATAACGTATAACGTATAACGTATAACGTATAACGTATAACGTATAACGTATAACGTATAACGTATAACGTATAACGCATACCGAATAACGTATAACGTGTAACGAAGAACGCATAACGCATAACGCATAACGTGTAACGTATATCGTATAACGTATAATGTATAACGTATACCGCATAACGTATAACGTATAACCTATGACGTATAACGTATAACGTATAACGTATAACGTATAACGTATAATGTATAACGTATAACGTATAACTTATAAAATATAACGTATAACGTATAACGTATAACGTATAACGTATAACGTATAACGTATAACGTATAACGTATAACGTATAACGTATAACGTATAACGTATAACGTATAACGTATAACGTATAACGTATAACGTATAACGTATAAAATATAACGTATAACGTATAACGTATAACGTATAACGTATAACGTATAACGTATAACGTATAACGTATAACGTATAACGTATAACGTATAACGTATAACGTATAACGTATAACGTATAACGTATAACGTATAACGTATAACGCAAACCGAATAACGTATAACGTGTAACGAAGAACGCATAACGCATAACGTATAACGTATAACGTATAACGTATAACGTATAACGTATAACGTATAACGTATAACGTATAACGTATAACGTATAACGTATAACGTATAACGTATAACGTATAACGTATAACGTATAACGTATAACGTATAACGTATAACGTATAACGTATAACGTATAACGTATAACGTATAACGTATAACGTATAACGTATAACGTATAACGTATAACGTATAACGCATACCGAATAACGTATAACGTGTAACGAAGAACGCACAACGCATAACGTATAACGTATATCGTATAACGTATAATGTATAACGTATACCGCATAACGTATAACGTATAACCTATGACGTATAACGTATAACGTATAACGTATAACGTATAACGTATAACGTATAATGTATGACGTATAACGTATAACGTATAACGTATAACGTATAACTTATGACGTATAACGTATAACGTATAACCTATGACGTATAACGTATAACGTATAGCGTATAACGTATAACGTATAACGTATAACGTATAACGTATAACGTATAACGTATAACGCATACCGAATAACGCATAACATGTAATGTATAACGTATAACGTATAATGTATAACGTATAACGTATAACGTATAACGTACAAAGTATAACGTATCACGTATAACGTATTACGAATAACGTATAACGTATAACGTATAACGTAACACCTATAACGTATAACGTATAACGTATGACGTATAACGTATAATGTATAACGTATAACGTATAACGTACAACGTATAACGTATAACGTATAACGTATAACTTATAACGTATAACGTATAACGTATAACGTATAACGTATAACGTACATCTTATAACGTATAACGTACAACGTATAACGTATAATGTATAACGTATAACGTATAACGTATAACGTATAACCTATAACGTATAACGTATAACGTATAACGTATAACGTATAACGTATAACGTATAACGTATAACGTATAACGTATAACGTATAACGTATAACGTATAACGTGTAACGTATAACGTATAACGTAAAACGTATAACGTATAACGTATAACGTATAACGTATAACGTATAACGTATAACGTATAACGTATAACGTATAACGTATAACGTATAACGTTTGACGTATAACGTATAACTTATAACGTATAACGTATAACGTATAACGTATAACGTATAACGTATAACGTATAACGTATAACGTATAACGTATAACGTATAACGTATAACGTATAACGTATAACGTATAACGTATAACGTATAACGTATATCGTATAACGTATAACGTATAACGAATAACGTAAAACGTATAACGTATAACGTATGACGTACAACGAATATCGTAGAACGTATAACGCATAACGTATAACGTATAACGTATAACGTATAACGTATAACGTATAACTTATGACGTATAACGTATAACGTATAACGTATAACGTATAACGTATAACGTATAACGTATAACGTATAACGTATAACGTATAACGTAAAACGTATAACGTATAACGTATAGCGTATAACGTATAACGTAAAACGTATAACGTATAACGTATATCGTATAACGTATAACGTATAACGAATAACGTAAAACGTACAACTCATAACGTATAACGTACAACGTATAACGTATAACGTGTAACGTATAACGTATAACGTATAACGTATAACGTATAACGTATAACGTATAACGTATAACGTATAACGTATATCGTATAACGTATAACGTATAACGAATAACGTAAAACGTATAACGTATAACGTATGACGTATAACGTGTAACGAATAACGTATAAAGAATAACGTATAACGTATATCGTATAACGTACAACTTATAACGTATAACGTACAACGTATAACGTATAAAATATAAGGTATAACAAATAACGTATAACGTATAACGTATAACGTATAACGTATAACGTATAACGTATAACGTATAACGTATAACGTATAACGTATAACGTATAACGTATAACGTATAACGTATAACGTATAACGTATAACGCATACCGAATAACGTATAACGTGTAACGAAGAACGCATAACGCATAACGTATAACGTATATCGTATAACGTATAATGTATAACGTATACCGCATAACGTATAACGTATAACCTATGACGTATAACGTATAACGTATAACGTATAACGTATAACGTATAACGTATAACGTATAACGTATAACGTATAACGCATACCGAATAACGCATAACATGTAATGTATAACGTATAACGTATAATGTATAACGTATAACGTATAACGTATAACGTACAAAGTATAACGTATCACGTATAACGTATTACGAATAACGTATAACGTATAACGTATAACGTAACACCTATAACGTATAACGTATAACGTATGACGTATAACGTATAATGTATAACGTATAACGTATAACGTACAACGTATAACGTATAACGTATAACGTATAACTTATAACGTATAACGTATAACGTATAACGTATAACGTATAACGTACATCTTATAACGTATAACGTACAACGTATAACGTATAATGTATAACGTATACCGTATAACGTATAACGTATAACGTATAACGTATAACGTATAACGTATAACGTATAACGTATAACGTATAACGTATAACGTATAACGTATAACGTATAACGTATAACGTATAACGTATAACGTGTAACGTATAACGTATGACGTAAAACGTATAACGTATAACGTATAACGTATAACGTATAACGTATAACGTATAACGTATAACGTATAACGTATAACGTATAACGTTTGACGTATAACGTATAACGTATAACGTATAACGTATAACGTATAACGTATAACGTATAACGTATAACGTATACCGTACAACGTATAACGTATAACGTATAACGTATAACGTATAACGTATATCGTATAACGCATAACGTATAACGTATAACGTATAACGTATAACGTATAACGCGTAACGTATAACGTATAACGTATAACGTATAACCTATGAGGTATAACGTGTAACGTGTAACGTATAACGTATAACGTATAACGTATAACGTATAACGTATAACGTATAACGTATAAAATATAACGTATAAAGTATAACGTATAACGTATAACGTATAACGTATAACGTATAACGTATAACGTATAACGTATAACGTATAACGTATAACGTATAACGTATAACGTATAACGTATAACGTATAACGTATAACGTATAACGTATAACGTATAACGTATAACGTATAACGTATAACGTATAACGTATAACGTATAACGTATAACGTATAACGTATAATGTATAACGTATAAAATATAACGTATAACGTATAACGTATAACGTTTAACGTATAACGTATATCGTATAACGTATAACGTATAACTTATAACATGTAACGTACAACGTATAACGTATACCGTATAACGTATAACTAATAACGTATAACGTATAACGAATATCGTACAACGTATAACGCATAACGTATAACGTATAACGTATAACGCATAACGTATAACGCATAACGTATAACGTATAACGTATAACCTATGACGTATAACGTATAACGTATAACGTATAACGTATAACGTATAACGTATAACGTATAACCTATGAGGTATAACGTGTAACGTGTAACGTATAACGTATAACGTATAACGTATAACGTATAACGTATAACGTATAAAATATAACGTATAAAGTATAACGTATAACGTATAACGTATAACGTATAACGTATAACGTATAACGTATAACGTATAACGTATAACGTATAACGTATAACGTATAACGTATATCGTATAACGTATAACGTATAACGTATAACGTATAACGTATAACGTATAACGTATAACGCATACCGAATAACGTATAACGTGTAACGAAGAACGCATAACGCATAACGTATAACGTTTATCGTATAACGTATAATGTATAACGTATACCGCATAACGTATAACGTATAACCTATGACGTATAACGTATAACGTATAACGTATAACGTATAACGTATAACGTATAACGTATAATGTATAACGTATAACGTATAACGTATAACGTATAACGTATAACGTATAACGTATAACGTATAACGTATAACGTATAACGTATAACGTATAACGTATAACGTATAACGTATAATGTATAACGTATAACGTATAACGTATAACGTATAACGTATAACGTATAACGTATAACGTATAACGTATAACGTATAACGTATAACGTATAACGTATAACGTATAACGTATAACGTATAACATATAACGTATAACGTATAACGTATAACGTATAACGTATAACGTATAACGTATAACGTATAACGCATACCGAATAACGTATAACGTGTAACGAAGAACGCACAACGCATAACGTATAACGTATATCGTATAACGTATAATGTATAACGTATACCGCATAACGTATAACGTATAACCTATGACGTATAACGTATAACGTATAACGTATAACGTATAACGTATAACGTATAATGTATGACGTATAACGTATAACGTATAACGTATAACGTATAACGTATAACGTATAACGTATAACGTATATCGTATAACGTATAGCCTATGACGTATAACGTATAACGTATAACGTATAACGTATAACGTATAACGTATAACGTATAATGTATAACGTATAACATGTAACGTATAGCGTATAACGTATAACGTATAACGTATAACGTATAACGTATAACGTATAACGTATAACGTATAACGTATAACGTATAACGTATATCGTATAACGTATAACGTATAACGTATATCGTATAACGTATAATGTACAACGTATACCGCATAACGTATAACGTATAACCTATGACGTATAACGTATAACGTATAACGTATAACGTATAACGTATAATGTATAACGTATAACGTATAACGTATAACGTATAACGTACAACGTATAACGTATAACGTATAACGTATAACTTATAACGTATAACGTATAACGTATAAGGTATAACGTATAACGTATAACGTATAACGTATAACGTATAACGTATAACGTATAACGTATAACGTATAACGTGTAACGTATAACGTATAACGTAAAACGTATAACGTATAACGTATAACGTATAACGTATAACGTATAACGTATAACGTATAACGTATAACGTATAACGTATAACGTTTGACGTATAACGTATAACGTATAACGTATAACGTATAACGTATAACGTATAACGTATAACGTATAACGTATAACGTATAACGTATAACGTATAACGTATAACGTATAACGTATAACGTATAACGTATAACGTATAACGCATACCGAATAACGTATAACGTGTAACGAAGAACGCATAACGCATAACGTATAACGTTTATCGTATAACGTATAATGTATAACGTATACCGCATAACGTATAACGTATAACCTATGACGTATAACGTATAACGTATAACGTATAACGTATAACGTATAACGTATAACGTATAACGCATACCGAATAACGTATAACGTGTAACGAAGAACGCACAACGCATAACGTATAACGTATATCGTATAACGTATAATGTATAACGTATACCGCATAACGTATAACGTATAACCTATGACGTATAACGTATAACGTATAACGTATAACGTATAACGTATAATGTATAACGTATAACGTATAACGTATAACGTATAACGTATAACGTATAACGTATAACGTATATCGTATAACGTATAGCCTATGACGTATAACGTATAACGTATAACGTATAACGTATAACGTATAACGTATAACGCATACCGAATAACGTATAACGTGTAACGAAGAACGCACAACGCATAACGTATAACGTATATCGTATAACGTATAATGTATAACGTATACCGCATAACGTATAACGTATAACCTATGACGTATAACGTATAACGTATAACGTATAACGTATAACGTATAATGTATAACGTATAACGTATAACGTATAACGTATAACGTATAACGTATAACGTATAACGTATAACGTATAACGTATAACGTATAACGTATAACGTATAACGTATAACGTATAACATATAACGTATAACGTATAACGTATAACGTATAACGTATAACGTATAACGTATAACGTATAACGTATAACGTATAACGTATAACGTATAACGTATAATGTATTATGTATAACGTATTACATATAACGTATAACGTATAACGTATAACGTTTAACGTATAACGTATATCGTATAACGTATAACGTATAACTTATAACATGTAACGAACAACGTATAACGTATACCGTATAACGTATAACTAATAACGTATAACGTATAACGAATATCGTACAACGTATAACGCATAACGTATAACGTATAACGTATAACGCATAACGTATAACGCATAACGTATAACGTATAACGTATAACCTATGACGTATAACGTATAACGTATAACGTATAACGTATAACGTATAACGTATAACGTATAACGTATAACGTATAACGTATAACGTATAACGTATAACGTATAACGCATACCGAATAACGTATAACGTGTAACGAAGAACGCATAACGCATAACGTATAACGTTTATCGTATAACGTATAATGTATAACGTATACCGCATAACGTATAACGTATAACCTATGACGTATAACGTATAACGTATAACGTATAACGTATAACGTATAACGTATAACGTATAATGTATAACGTATAACGTATAACGTATAACGTATAACGTATAACGTATAACGTATAACGTATAACGTATAACGTATAACGTATAACGTATAACGTATAACGTATAACGTATAACGTATAACGTATAACGTATAACGTATAACGTATAACGTATAACGTATAACGTATAACGTATAACGTATAACGTATAACGTATAACGTATAACGTATAACGTATAACGTATAACATATAACGTATAACGTATAACGTATAACGTATAACGTATAACGTATAACGTATAACGTATAACGCATACCGAATAACGTATAACGTGTAACGAAGAACGCACAACGCATAACGTATAACGTATATCGTATAACGTATAATGTATAACGTATACCGCATAACGTATAACGTATAACCTATGACGTATAACGTATAACGTATAACGTATAACGTATAACGTATAACGTATAATGTATGACGTATAACGTATAACGTATAACGTATAACGTATAACGTATAACGTATAACGTATAACGTATATCGTATAACGTATAGCCTATGACGTATAACGTATAACGTATAACGTATAACGTATAACGTATAACGTATAACGTATAATGTATAACGTATAACATGTAACGTATAGCGTATAACGTATAACGTATAACGTATAACGTATAACGTATAACGTATAACGTATAACGTATAACGTATAACGTATAACGTATATCGTATAACGTATAACGTATAACGTATATCGTATAACGTATAATGTACAACGTATACCGCATAACGTATAACGTATAACCTATGACGTATAACGTATAACGTATAACGTATAACGTATAACGTATAATGTATAACGTATAACGTATAACGTATAACGTATAACGTACAACGTATAACGTATAACGTATAACGTATAACTTATAACGTATAACGTATAACGTATAAGGTATAACGTATAACGTATAACGTATAACGTATAACGTATAACGTATAACGTATAACGTATAACGTATAACGTGTAACGTATAACGTATAACGTAAAACGTATAACGTATAACGTATAACGTATAACGTATAACGTATAACGTATAACGTATAACGTATAACGTATAACGTATAACGTTTGACGTATAACGTATAACGTATAACGTATAACGTATAACGTATAACGTATAACGTATAACGTATAACGTATAACGTATAACGTATAACGTATAACGTATAACGTATAACGTATAACGTATAACGTATAACGTATAACGTATAACGCATACCGAATAACGTATAACGTGTAACGAAGAACGCATAACGCATAACGTATAACGTTTATCGTATAACGTATAATGTATAACGTATACCGCATAACGTATAACGTATAACCTATGACGTATAACGTATAACGTATAACGTATAACGTATAACGTATAACGTATAACGTATAACGCATACCGAATAACGTATAACGTGTAACGAAGAACGCACAACGCATAACGTATAACGTATATCGTATAACGTATAATGTATAACGTATACCGCATAACGTATAACGTATAACCTATGACGTATAACGTATAACGTATAACGTATAACGTATAACGTATAATGTATAACGTATAACGTATAACGTATAACGTATAACGTATAACGTATAACGTATAACGTATAACGTATATCGTATAACGTATAGCCTATGACGTATAACGTATAACGTATAACGTATAATGTATAACGTATAACGTATAACGCATACCGAATAACGTATAACGTGTAACGAAGAACGCACAACGCATAACGTATAACGTATATCGTACAACGTATAACGCATAACGTATAACGTATAACGTATAACGCATAACGTATAACGCATAACGTATAACGTATAACGTATAACCTATGACGTATAACGTATAACGTATAACGTATAACGTATAACGTATAACGTATAACGTATAACCTATGAGGTATAACGTGTAACGTGTAACGTATAACGTATAACGTATAACGTATAACGTATAACGTATAACGTATAACGTATAAAATATAACGTATAAAGTATAACGTATAACGTATAACGTATAACGTATAACGTATAACGTATAACGTATAACGTATAACGTATAACGTATAACGTATAACGTATAACGTATAACGTATAACGTATAACGTATAACGTATAACGTATAACGTATAACGTATAACGTATAACGTATAACGCATACCGAATAACGTATAACGTGTAACGAAGAACGCATAACGCATAACGTATAACGTTTATCGTATAACGTATAATGTATAACGTATACCGCATAACGTATAACGTATAACCTATGACGTATAACGTATAACGTATAACGTATAACGTATAACGTATAACGTATAACGTATAACGCATACCGAATAACGTATAACGTGTAACGAAGAACGCACAACGCATAACGTATAACGTATATCGTATAACGTATAATGTATAACGTATACCGCATAACGTATAACGTATAACCTATGACGTATAACGTATAACGTATAACGTATAACGTATAACGTATAATGTATAACGTATAACGTATAACGTATAACGTATAACGTATAACGTATAACGTATAACGTATAACGTATAACGTATATCGTATAACGTATAGCCTATGACGTATAACGTATAACGTATAACGTATAACGTATAACGTATAACGTATAACGTATAATGTATAACGTATAACATGTAACGTATAGCGTATAACGTATAACGTATAACGTATAACGTATAACGTATAACGTATAACGTATAACGTATAACGTATAACGTATATCGTATAACGTATAACGTATAACGTATAACATGTAACGTACAACGTATAACATATACCGTATAACGTATAACGTATAACGTATAACATGTAACGTACAACGTATAACGTATACCGTATAACGTATAACGTAAAACGTATGACGCATTACATACTACGTATAACGTATAACATGTAACGTATAGCGTATAACGTATAACGTATAACGTATAACGTATAATGTATAACGTATAACGTATAACGTATAACGTATAACGTATAACGTATAACGTATAACGTTTAACGTATAACGTATAACGTATAACGTATGATGTACAACGTATAACGTATAACGTATAACGTATAACGCATAACGTATATCGTATAACGTATAACGTATAACGTATAACGTATAACGTATAACGTATAACGTATAACGTATAACGTATGACGTATAACGCATACCGAATAACGTATAACGTGTAACGAAGAACGCATAACGCATAACGTATAACGTATATCGTATAACGTATAATGTATACCGTATAACGCATAACGTATAACGTATAACCTATGACGTATAACGTATAACGTATAACGTATAACGTATAACGTATAACGTATAACGTATAACGTATAACGTATAACGTATAACGTATAACGTATAACGTATAACGTATAACGTATAACGTATAACGTATAACGTATAACGTATAACGTATAACGTATAACGTATAACGTATAACGTATAACGTATAACGTATAACGTATAACGTATAACGTATAACGTATAACGTATAACGTATAACGTATAACGTATAACGTATAACGTATAACGTATAACGTATAACGTATAACGTATAACGTATAACGTATAACGTATAACGTATAACGTATAACGTATAACGTATAACGTATAACGTATAACGTATAACGTATAACGTATAACGTATAACGTATAACGTATAACGTATAACGTATAACGTATAACGTATAACGTATAACGTATAACGTATAACGTATAACGTATAACGTATAACGTATAACGTATAACGTATAACGCATACCGAATAACGTATAACGTGTAACGAAGAACGCATAACGCATAACGTATAACGTTTATCGTATAACGTATAATGTATAACGTATACCGCATAACGTATAACGTATAACCTATGACGTATAACGTATAACGTATAACGTATAACGTATAACGTATAACGTATAACGTATAACGCATACCGAATAACGTATAACGTGTAACGAAGAACGCACAACGCATAACGTATAACGTATATCGTATAACGTATAATGTATAACGTATACCGCATAACGTATAACGTATAACCTATGACGTATAACGTATAACGTATAACGTATAACGTATAACGTATAATGTATAACGTATAACGTATAACGTATAACGTATAACGTATAACGTATAACGTATAACGTATAACGTATATCGTATAACGTATAGCCTATGACGTATAACGTATAACGTATAACGTATAACGTATAACGTATAACGTATAACGTATAATGTATAACGTATAACATGTAACGTATAGCGTATAACGTATAACGTATAGCGTATAACGTATAACGTATAACGTATAACGTATAACGTATAACGTATAACGTATATCGTATAACGTATAACGTATAACGTATAACATGTAACGTACAACGTATAACATATACCGTATAACGTATAACGTATAACGTATAACATGTAACGTACAACGTATAACGTATACCGTATAACGTATAACGTAAAACGTATGACGCATTACATACTACGTATAACGTATAACATGTAACGTATAGCGTATAACGTATAACGTATAACGTATAACGTATAATGTATAACGTATAACGTATAACGTATAACGTATAACGTATAACGTATAACGTATAACGTTTAACGTATAACGTATAACGTATAACGTATGATGTACAACGTATAACGTATAACGTATAACGTATAACGCATAACGTATATCGTATAACGTATAACGTATAACGTATAACGTATAACGTATAACGTATAACGTATAACGTATAACGTATGACGTATAACGCATACCGAATAACGTATAACGTGTAACGAAGAACGCATAACGCATAACGTATAACGTATATCGTATAACGTATAATGTATACCGTATAACGCATAACGTATAACGTATAACCTATGACGTATAACGTATAACGTATAACGTATAACGTATAACGTATAACGTATAACGTATAACGTATAACGTATAACGTATAACGTATAACGTATAACGTATAACGTATAACGTATAACGTATAACGTATAACGTATAACGTATAACGTATAACGTATAACGTATAACGTATAACGTATAACGTATAACGTATAACGTATAACGTATAACGTATAACGTATAACGTATAACGTATAACGTATAACGTATAACGTATAACGTATAACGTATAACGTATAACGTATAACGTATAACGTATAACGTATAACGTATAACGTATAACGTATAACGTATAACGTATAACGTATAACGTATAACGTATAACGTATAACGTATAACGTATAACGTATAACGTATAACGTATAACGTATAACGTATAACGTATAACGTATAACGTATAACGTATAACGTATAACGTATAACGTATAACGTATAACGTATAACGTATAACGTATAACGTATAACGTATAACGTATAACGTATAACGTATAACGTATAACGTATAACGTATAACGTATAACGTATAACGTATAACGTATAACGCATAACGTATAACGTATAACGTATAATGTATAACGTATAACGTATAACGTATAACGTATAACGTATAACGTTTGACGTATAACGTATAACGTATAACGTATAACGTATAACGTATAACGTATAACGTATAACGTATAACGTATAACGTATAACGTACAACGTATAACGTATAACGTATAACGTATAACGTATAACGTATATCGTATAACGTATAACGTATAACGTATAACGTATAACGTATAACGTATAACGCGTAACGTATAACGTATAACGTATAACGTATAACCTATGAGGTATAACGTGTAACGTGTAACGTATAACGTATAACGTATAACGTATAACGTATAACGTATAACGTATAAAATATAACGTATAAAGTATAACGTATAACGTATAACGTATAACGTATAACGTATAACGTATAACGTATAACGTATAACGTATAACGTATAACGTATAACGTATAACGTATAACGTATAACGTATAACGTATAACGTATAACGTATAACGTATAACGTATAACGTATAACGTATAACGTATAACGTATAACGTATAACGTATAACGTATAACGTATAACGTATAACGTATAACGTATAACGTATAACGTATAACGTATAACATATAACGTATAACGTATAACGTATAACGTATAACGTATAACGTATAACGTATAACGTATAACGTATAACGTATAACGTATAACGTATAACATGTAACGTATAGCGTATAACGTATAACGTATAACGTATAACGTATAACGTATAACGTATAACGTATAACGTATAACGTATAACGTATAACGTATAACGTATAACGTATAACGTATAACGTATAACGTATAACGTATAACGTATAACGTATAACGTATAACGTATAACGTATAACGTATAACGTATAACGTATAACGCATACCGAATAACGTATAACGTGTAACGAAGAACGCATAACGCATAACGTATAACGTTTATCGTATAACGTATAATGTATAACGTATACCGCATAACGTATAACGTATAACCTATGACGTATAACGTATAACGTATAACGTATAACGTATAACGTATAACGTATAACGTATAACGCATACCGAATAACGTATAACGTGTAACGAAGAACGCACAACGCATAACGTATAACGTATATCGTATAACGTATAATGTATAACGTATACCGCATAACGTATAACGTATAACCTATGACGTATAACGTATAACGTATAACGTATAACGTATAACGTATAATGTATAACGTATAACGTATAACGTATCACGTATAACGTATAACGTATAACGTATAACGTATATCGTATAACGTATAGCCTATGACGTATAACGTATAACGTATAACGTATAACGTATAACGTATAACGTATAACGCATACCGAATAACGTATAACGTGTAACGAAGAACGCACAACGCATAACGTATAACGTATATCGTATAACGTATAATGTATAACGTATACCGCATAACGTATAACGTATAACCTATGACGTATAACGTATAACGTATAACGTATAACGTATAACGTATAATGTATAACGTATAACGTATAACGTATAACGTATAACGTATAACGTATAACGTATAACGTATAACGTATAACGTATAACGTATAACGTATAACGTATAACGTATAACGTATAACATATAACGTATAACGTATAACGTATAACGTATAACGTATAACGTATAACGTATAACGTATAACGTATAACGTATAACGTATAACGTATAACGTATAATGTATTATGTATAACGTATAACATATAACGTATAACGTATAACGTATAACGTTTAACGTATAACGTATATCGTATAACGTATAACGTATAACTTATAACATGTAACGTACAACGTATAACGTATACCGTATAACGTATAACTAATAACGTATAACGTATAACGAATATCGTACAACGTATAACGCATAACGTATAACGTATAACGTATAACGCATAACGTATAACGCATAACGTATAACGTATAACGTATAACCTATGACGTATAACGTATAACGTATAACGTATAACGTATAACGTATAACGTATAACGTATAACGTATAACGTATAACGTATAACGTATAACGTATAACGTATAACGCATACCGAATAACGTATAACGTGTAACGAAGAACGCATAACGCATAACGTATAACGTTTATCGTATAACGTATAATGTATAACGTATACCGCATAACGTATAACGTATAACCTATGACGTATAACGTATAACGTATAACGTATAACGTATAACGTATAACGTATAACGTATAATGTATAACGTATAACGTATAACGTATAACGTATAACGTATAACGTATAACGTATAACGTATAACGTATAACGTATAACGTATAACGTATAACGTATAACGTATAACGTATAACGTATAACGTATAACGTATAACGTATAACGTATAACGTATAACGTATAACGTATAACGTATAACGTATAACGTATAACGTATAACGTATAACGTATAACGTATAACATATAACGTATAACGTATAACGTATAACGTATAACGTATAACGTATAACGTATAACGTATAACGCATACCGAATAACGTATAACGTGTAACGAAGAACGCACAACGCATAACGTATAACGTATATCGTATAACGTATAATGTATAACGTATACCGCATAACGTATAACGTATAACCTATGACGTATAACGTATAACGTATAACGTGTAACGTATAACGTATAACGTATAATGTATGACGTATAACGTATAACGTATAACGTATAACGTATAACGTATAACGTATAACGTATAACGTATATCGTATAACGTATAGCCTATGACGTATAACGTATAACGTATAACGTATAACGTATAACGTATAACGTATAACGTATAATGTATAACGTATAACATGTAACGTATAGCGTATAACGTATAACGTATAACGTATAACGTATAACGTATAACGTATAACGTATAATGTATGACGTATAACGTATAACGTATAACGTATAACGTATAACGTATAACGTATAACGTATAACGTATATCGTATAACGTATAGCCTATGACGTATAACGTATAACGTATAACGTATAACGTATAACGTATAACGTATAACGTATAATGTATAACGTATAACATGTAACGTATAGCGTATAACGTATAACGTATAACGTATAACGTATAACGTATAACGTATAACGTATAACGTATAACGTATAACGTATAACGTATATCGTATAACGTATAACGTATAACGTATATCGTATAACGTATAATGTACAACGTATACCGCATAACGTATAACGTATAACCTATGACGTATAACGTATAACGTATAACGTATAACGTATAACGTATAATGTATAACGTATAACGTATAACGTATAACGTATAACGTACAACGTATAACGTATAACGTATAACGTATAACTTATAACGTATAACGTATAACGTATAAGGTATAACGTATAACGTATAACGTATAACGTATAACGTATAACGTATAACGTATAACGTATAACGTATAACGTGTAACGTATAACGTATAACGTAAAACGTATAACGTATAACGTATAACGTATAACGTATAACGTATAACGTATAACGTATAACGTATAACGTATAACGTATAACGTTTGACGTATAACGTATAACGTATAACGTATAACGTATAACGTATAACGTATAACGTATAACGTATAACGTATAACGTATAACGTATAACGTATAACGTATAACGTATAACGTATAACGTATAACGTATAACGTATAACGTATAACGCATACCGAATAACGTATAACGTGTAACGAAGAACGCATAACGCATAACGTATAACGTTTATCGTATAACGTATAATGTATAACGTATACCGCATAACGTATAACGTATAACCTATGACGTATAACGTATAACGTATAACGTATAACGTATAACGTATAACGTATAACGTATAACGCATACCGAATAACGTATAACGTGTAACGAAGAACGCACAACGCATAACGTATAACGTATATCGTATAACGTATAATGTATAACGTATACCGCATAACGTATAACGTATAACCTATGACGTATAACGTATAACGTATAACGTATAACGTATAACGTATAATGTATAACGTATAACGTATAACGTATAACGTATAACGTATAACGTATAACGTATAACGTATAACGTATATCGTATAACGTATAGCCTATGACGTATAACGTATAACGTATAACGTATAACGTATAACGTATAACGTATAACGCATACCGAATAACGTATAACGTGTAACGAAGAACGCACAACGCATAACGTATAACGTATATCGTACAACGTATAACGCATAACGTATAACGTATAACGTATAACGCATAACGTATAACGCATAACGTATAACGTATAACGTATAACCTATGACGTATAACGTATAACGTATAACGTATAACGTATAACGTATAACGTATAACGTATAACCTATGAGGTATAACGTGTAACGTGTAACGTATAACGTATAACGTATAACGTATAACGTATAACGTATAACGTATAACGTATAAAATATAACGTATAAAGTATAACGTATAACGTATAACGTATAACGTATAACGTATAACGTATAACGTATAACGTATAACGTATAACGTATAACGTATAACGTATAACGTATAACGTATAACGTATAACGTATAACGTATAACGTATAACGTATAACGTATAACGTATAACGCATACCGAATAACGTATAACGTGTAACGAAGAACGCATAACGCATAACGTATAACGTTTATCGTATAACGTATAATGTATAACGTATACCGCATAACGTATAACGTATAACCTATGACGTATAACGTATAACGTATAACGTATAACGTATAACGTATAACGTATAACGTATAACGCATACCGAATAACGTATAACGTGTAACGAAGAACGCACAACGCATAACGTATAACGTATATCGTATAACGTATAATGTATAACGTATACCGCATAACGTATAACGTATAACCTATGACGTATAACGTATAACGTATAACGTATAACGTATAACGTATAATGTATAACGTATAACGTATAACGTATAACGTATAACGTATAACGTATAACGTATAACGTATAACGTATATCGTATAACGTATAGCCTATGACGTATAACGTATAACGTATAACGTATAACGTATAACGTATAACGTATAACGTATAATGTATAACGTATAACATGTAACGTATAGCGTATAACGTATAACGTATAACGTATAACGTATAACGTATAACGTATAACGTATAACGTATAACGTATAACGTATATCGTATAACGTATAACGTATAACGTATAACATGTAACGTACAACGTATAACATATACCGTATAACGTATAACGTATAACGTATAACATGTAACGTACAACGTATAACGTATACCGTATAACGTATAACGTAAAACGTATGACGCATTACATACTACGTATAACGTATAACATGTAACGTATAGCGTATAACGTATAACGTATAACGTATAACGTATAATGTATAACGTATAACGTATAACGTATAACGTATAACGTATAACGTATAACGTATAACGTTTAACGTATAACGTATAACGTATAACGTATGATGTACAACGTATAACGTATAACGTATAACGTATAACGTATAACGTATATCGTATAACGTATAACGTATAACGTATAACGTATATCGTATAACGTATAACGTATAACGTATAACGTATGACGTATAACGCATACCGAATAACGTATAACGTGTAACGAAGAACGCATAACGCATAACGTATAACGTATATCGTATAACGTATAATGTATACCGTATAACGCATAACGTATAACGTATAACCTATGACGTATAACGTATAACGTATAACGTATAACGTATAACGTATAACGTATAACGTATAACGTATAACGTATAACGTATAACGTATAACGTATAACGTATAACGTATAACGTATAACGTATAACGTATAACGTATAACGTATAACGTATAACGTATAACGTATAACGTATAACGTATAACGTATAACGTATAACGTATAACGTATAACGTATAACGTATAACGTATAACGTATAACGTATAACGTATAACGTATAACGTATAACGTATAACGTATAACGTATAACGTATAACGTATAACGTATAACGTATAACGTATAACGTATAACGTATAACGTATAACGTATAACGTATAACGTATAACGTATAACGTATAACGTATAACGTATAACGTATAACGTATAACGTATAACGTATAACGTATAACGTATAACGTATAACGTATAACGTATAACGTATAACGTATAACGTATAACGTATAACGTATAACGTATAACGTATAACGTATAACGTATAACGTATAACGTATAACGTATAACGTATAACGTATAACGTATAACGTATAACGTATAACGTATAACGTATAACGTATAACGCATAACGTATAACGTATAACGTATAATGTATAACGTATAACGTATAACGTATAACGTATAACGTATAACGTTTGACGTATAACGTATAACGTATAACGTATAACGTATAACGTATAACGTATAACGTATAACGTATAACGTATAACGTACAACGTATAACGTATAACGTATAACGTATAACGTATAACGTATATCGTATAACGTATAACGTATAACGTATAACGTATAACGTATAACGTATAACGCGTAACGTATAACGTATAACGTATAACGTATAACCTATGAGGTATAACGTGTAACGTGAAACGTATAACGTATAACGTATAACGTATAACGTATAACGTATAACGTATAAAATATAACGTATAAAGTATAACGTATAACGTATAACGTATAACGTATAACGTATAACGTATAACGTATAACGTATAACGTATAACGTATAACGTATAACGTATAACGTATAACGTATAACGTATAACGTATAACGTATAACGTATAACGTATAACGTATAACGTATAACGTATAACGTATAACGTATAACGTATAACGTATAACGTATAACGTATAACGTATAACGTATAACGTATAACGTATAACGTATAACGTATAACGTATAACATATAACGTATAACGTATAACGTATAACGTATAACGTATAACGTATAACGTATAACGTATAACGTATAACGTATAACGTATAACGTATAACATGTAACGTATAGCGTATAACGTATAACGTATAACGTATAACGTATAACGTATAACGTATAACGTATAACGTATAACGTATAACGTATAACGTATAACGTATAACGTATAACGTATAACGTATAACGTATAACGTATAACGTATAACGTATAACGTATAACGTATAACGTATAACGTATAACGTATAACGTATAACGTATAACGTATAACGTATAACGTATAACGTATAACCTATAACGTATAACGTATAACGTATAACGTATAACGTATAACGTATAACGTATAACGTATAACGTATAACGTATAACGTATAACGTATAACGTATAACGCATACCGAATAACGTATAACGTGTAACGAAGAACGCACAACGCATAACGTATAACGTATATCGTATAACGTATAATGTATAACGTATACCGCATAACGTATAACGTATAACCTATGACGTATAACGTATAACGTATAACGTATAACGTATAACGTATAACGTATAATGTATGACGTATAACGTATAACGTATAACGTATAACGTATAACGTATAACGTATAACGTATATCGTATAACGTATAGCCTATGACGTATAACGTATAACGTATAACGTATAACGTATAACGTATAACGTATAACGTATAATGTATAACGTATAACATGTAACGTATAGCGTATAACGTATAACGTATAACGTATAACGTATAACGTATAACGTATAACGTATAACGTATAACGTATAACGTATATCGTATAACGTATAACGTATAACGTATATCGTATAACGTATAATGTACAACGTATACCGCATAACGTATAACGTATAACCTATGACGTATAACGTATAACGTATAACGTATAACGTATAACGTATAATGTATAACGTATAACGTATAACGTATAACGTATAACGTACAACGTATAACGTATAACGTATAACGTATAACTTATAACGTATAACGTATAACGTATAACGTATAACGTATAACGTATAACGTATAACGTATAACGTATAACGTATAACGTATAACGTATAACGTATAACGTATAACGTGTAACGTATAACGTATAACGTAAAACGTATAACGTATAACGTATAACGTATAACGTATAACGTATAACGTATAACGTATAACGTATAACGTATAACGTATAACGTATAACGTTTGACGTATAACGTATAACGTATAACGTATAACGTATAACGTATAACGTATAACGTATAACGTATAACGTATAACGTACAACGTATAACGTATAACGTATAACGTATAACGTATAACGTATATCGTATAACGTATAACGTATAACGTATAACGTATAACGTATAACGTATAACGCGTAACGTATAACGTATAACGTATAACGTATAACCTATGAGGTATAACGTGTAACGTGTAACGTATAACGTATAACGTATAACGTGTAACGTATAACGTATAACGTAAAACGTATAACGTATAACGTATAACGTATAACGTATAACGTATAACGTATAACGTATAACTTATAACGTATAACGTATAACGTATAAGGTATAACGTATAACGTATAACGTATAACGTATAACGTATAACGTATAACGTATAACGTATAACGTATAACGTGTAACGTATAACGTATAACGTAAAACGTATAACGTATAACGTATAACGTATAACGTATAACGTATAACGTATAACGTATAACGTATAACGTATAACGTATAACGTTTGACGTATAACGTATAACGTATAACGTATAACGTATAACGTATAACGTATAACGTATAACGTATAACGTATAACGTATAACGTATAACGTATAACGTATAACGTATAACGTATAACGTATAACGTATAACGTATAACGTATAACGCATACCGAATAACGTATAACGTGTAACGAAGAACGCATAACGCATAACGTATAACGTTTATCGTATAACGTATAATGTATAACGTATACCGCATAACGTATAACGTATAACCTATGACGTATAACGTATAACGTATAACGTATAACGTATAACGTATAACGTATAACGTATAACGCATACCGAATAACGTATAACGTGTAACGAAGAACGCACAACGCATAACGTATAACGTATATCGTATAACGTATAATGTATAACGTATACCGCATAACGTATAACGTATAACCTATGACGTATAACGTATAACGTATAACGTATAACGTATAACGTATAATGTATAACGTATAACGTATAACGTATAACGTATAACGTATAACGTATAACGTATAACGTATATCGTATAACGTATAGCCTATGACGTATAACGTATAACGTATAACGTATAACGTATAACGTATAACGTATAACGCATACCGAATAACGTATAACGTGTAACGAAGAACGCACAACGCATAACGTATAACGTATATCGTATAACGTATAATGTATAACGTATACCGCATAACGTATAACGTATAACCTATGACGTATAACGTATAACGTATAACGTATAACGTATAACGTATAATGTATAACGTATAACGTATAACGTATAACGTATAACGTATAACGTATAACGTATAACGTATAACGTATAACGTATAACGTATAACGTATAACGTATAACGTATAACGTATAACATATAACGTATAACGTATAACGTATAACGTATAACGTATAACGTATAACGTATAACGTATAACGTATAACGTATAACGTATAACGTATAACGTATAATGTATTATGTATAACGTATAACATATAACGTATAACGTATAACGTATAACGTTTAACGTATAACGTATATCGTATAACGTATAACGTATAACTTATAACATGTAACGTACAACGTATAACGTATACCGTATAACGTATAACTAATAACGTATAACGTATAACGAATATCGTACAACGTATAACGCATAACGTATAACGTATAACGTATAACGCATAACGTATAACGCATAACGTATAACGTATAACGTATAACCTATGACGTATAACGTATAACGTATAACGTATAACGTATAACGTATAACGTATAACGTATAACGTATAACGTATAACGTATAACGTATAACGTATAACGTATAACGCATACCGAATAACGTATAACGTGTAACGAAGAACGCATAACGCATAACGTATAACGTTTATCGTATAACGTATAATGTATAACGTATACCGCATAACGTATAACGTATAACCTATGACGTATAACGTATAACGTATAACGTATAACGTATAACGTATAACGTATAACGTATAATGTATAACGTATAACGTATAACGTATAACGTATAACGTATAACGTATAACGTATAACGTATAACGTATAACGTATAACGTATAACGTATAACGTATAACGTATAACGTATAACGTATAACGTATAACGTATAACGTATAACGTATAACGTATAACGTATAACGTATAACGTATAACGTATAACGTATAACGTATAACGTATAACGTATAACGTATAACGTATAACATATAACGTATAACGTATAACGTATAACGTATAACGTATAACGTATAACGTATAACGTATAACGCATACCGAATAACGTATAACGTGTAACGAAGAACGCACAACGCATAACGTATAACGTATATCGTATAACGTATAATGTATAACGTATACCGCATAACGTATAACGTATAACCTATGACGTATAACGTATAACGTATAACGTATAACGTATAACGTATAACGTATAATGTATGACGTATAACGTATAACGTATAACGTATAACGTATAACGTATAACGTATAACGTATAACGTATATCGTATAACGTATAGCCTATGACGTATAACGTATAACGTATAACGTATAACGTATAACGTATAACGTATAACGTATAATGTATAACGTATAACATGTAACGTATAGCGTATAACGTATAACGTATAACGTATAACGTATAACGTATAACGTATAACGTATAACGTATAACGTATAACGTATAACGTATAACGTATATCGTATAACGTATAACGTATAACGTATATCGTATAACGTATAATGTACAACGTATACCGCATAACGTATAACGTATAACCTATGACGTATAACGTATAACGTATAACGTATAACGTATAACGTATAATGTATAACGTATAACGTATAACGTATAACGTATAACGTACAACGTATAACGTATAACGTATAACGTATAACTTATAACGTATAACGTATAACGTATAAGGTATAACGTATAACGTATAACGTATAACGTATAACGTATAACGTATAACGTATAACGTATAACGTATAACGTGTAACGTATAACGTATAACGTAAAACGTATAACGTATAACGTATAACGTATAACGTATAACGTATAACGTATAACGTATAACGTATAACGTATAACGTATAACGTTTGACGTATAACGTATAACGTATAACGTATAACGTATAACGTATAACGTATAACGTATAACGTATAACGTATAACGTATAACGTATAACGTATAACGTATAACGTATAACGTATAACGTATAACGTATAACGTATAACGTATAACGCATACCGAATAACGTATAACGTGTAACGAAGAACGCATAACGCATAACGTATAACGTTTATCGTATAACGTATAATGTATAACGTATACCGCATAACGTATAACGTATAACCTATGACGTATAACGTATAACGTATAACGTATAACGTATAACGTATAACGTATAACGTATAACGCATACCGAATAACGTATAACGTGTAACGAAGAACGCACAACGCATAACGTATAACGTATATCGTATAACGTATAATGTATAACGTATACCGCATAACGTATAACGTATAACCTATGACGTATAACGTATAACGTATAACGTATAACGTATAACGTATAATGTATAACGTATAACGTATAACGTATAACGTATAACGTATAACGTATAACGTATAACGTATATCGTATAACGTATAGCCTATGACGTATAACGTATAACGTATAACGTATAACGTATAACGTATAACGTATAACGCATACCGAATAACGTATAACGTGTAACGAAGAACGCACAACGCATAACGTATAACGTATATCGTACAACGTATAACGCATAACGTATAACGTATAACGTATAACGCATAACGTATAACGCATAACGTATAACGTATAACGTATAACCTATGACGTATAACGTATAACGTATAACGTATAACGTATAACGTATAACGTATAACGTATAACCTATGAGGTATAACGTGTAACGTGTAACGTATAACGTATAACGTATAACGTATAACGTATAACGTATATCGTATAACGTATAACGTATAACGTATATCGTATAACGTATAATGTACAACGTATACGGCATAACGTATAACGTATAACCTATGACGTATAACGTATAACGTATAACGTATAACGTATAACGTATAATGTATAACGTATAACGTATAACGTATAACGTATAACGTACAACGTATAACGAATAACGTATAACGTATAACTTATAACGTATAACGTATAACGTATAACGTATAACGTATAACGTATAACGTATAACGTATAACGTATAACGTATAACGTATAACGTATAACGTATAACGTATAACGTGTAACGTATAACGTATAACGTAAAACGTATAACGTATAACGTATAACGTATAACGTATAACGTATAACGTATAACGTATAACGTATAACGTATAACGTATAACGTATAACGTTTGACGTATAACGTATAACGTATAACGTATAACGTATAACGTATAACGTATAACGTATAACGTATAACGTATAACGTACAACGTATAACGTATAACGTATAACGTATAACGTATAACGTATATCGTATAACGTATAACGTATAACGTATAACGTATAACGTATAACGTATAACGCGTAACGTATAACGTATAACGTATAACGTATAACCTATGAGGTATAACGTGTAACGTGTAACGTATAACGTATAACGTATAACGTGTAACGTATAACGTATAACGTAAAACGTATAACGTATAACGTATAACGTATAACGTATAACGTATAACGTATAACGTATAACTTATAACGTATAACGTATAACGTATAAGGTATAACGTATAACGTATAACGTATAACGTATAACGTATAACGTATAACGTATAACGTATAACGTATAACGTGTAACGTATAACGTATAACGTAAAACGTATAACGTATAACGTATAATGTATAACGTATAACGTATAACGTATAACGTATAACGTATAACGTATAACGTATAACGTATATCGTATAACGTATAGCCTATGACGCATAACGTATAACGTATATCGTACAACGTATAACGCATAACGTATAACGTATAACGTATAACGCATAACGTATAACGCATAACGTATAACGTATAACGTATAACCTATGACGTATAACGTATAACGTATAACGTATAACGTATAACGTATATCGTATAACGTATAGCCTATGACGCATAACGTATAACGTATATCGTACAACGTATAACGCATAACGTATAACGTGTAACGTGTAACGTATAACGTATAACGTATAACGTATAACGTATAACGTATATCGTATAACGTATAACGTATAACGTATATCGTATAACGTATAATGTACAACGTATACGGCATAACGTATAACGTATAACCTATGACGTATAACGTATAACGTATAACGTATAACGTATAACGTATAATGTATAACGTATAACGTATAACGTATAACGTATAACGTAAAACGTATAACGTATAACGTATAACGTATAACGTATAACGTATAACGTATAACGTATAACTTATAACGTATAACGTATAACGTATAAGGTATAACGTATAACGTATAACGTATAACGTATAACGTATAACGTATAACGTATAACGTATAACGTATAACGTGTAACGTATAACGTATAACGTAAAACGTATAACGTATAACGTATAATGTATAACGTATAACGTATAACGTATAACGTATAACGTATAACGTATAACGCACAACGCATAACGTATAACGTATATCGTATAACGTATAATGTATAACGTATACCGCATAACGTATAACGTATAACCTATGACGTATAACGTATAACGTATAACGTATAACGTATAACGTATAATGTATAACGTATAACGTATAACGTATAACGTATAACGTATAACGTATAACGTATAACGTATATCGTATAACGTATAGCCTATGACGCATAACGTATAACGTATATCGTACAACGTATAACGCATAACGTATAACGTATAACGTATAACGCATAACGTATAACGCATAACGTATAACGTATAACGTATAACCTATGACGTATAACGTATAACGTATAACGTATAACGTATAACGTATAACGTATAACGTATAACCTATGAGGTATAACGTGTAACGTGTAACGTATAACGTATAACGTATAACGTATAACGTATAACGTATAACGTATAACGTATAAAATATAACGTATAAAGTATAACGTATAACGTATAACGTATAACGTATAACGTATAACGTATAACGTATAACGTATAACGTATAACGTATAACGTATAACGTATAACGTATAACGTATAACGTATAACGTATAACGTATAACGTATAACGTATAACGTATAACGTATAACGCATACCGAATAACGTATAACGTGTAACGAAGAACGCATAACGCATAACGTATAACGTTTATCGTATAACGTATAATGTATAACGTATACCGCATAACGTATAACGTATAACCTATGACGTATAACGTATAACGTATAACGTATAACGTATAACGTATAACGTATAACGTATAACGCATACCGAATAACGTATAACGTGTAACGAAGAACGCACAACGCATAACGTATAACGTATATCGTATAACGTATAATGTATAACGTATACCGCATAACGTATAACGTATAACCTATGACGTATAACGTATAACGTATAACGTATAACGTATAACGTATAATGTATAACGTATAACGTATAACGTATAACGTATAACGTATAACGTATAACGTATAACGTATAACGTATATCGTATAACGTATAGCCTATGACGTATAACGTATAACGTATAACGTATAACGTATAACGTATAACGTATAACGTATAATGTATAACGTATAACATGTAACGTATAGCGTATAACGTATAACGTATAACGTATAACGTATAACGTATAACGTATAACGTATAACGTATAACGTATAACGTATAACGTATATCGTATAACGTATAACGTATAACGTATAACATGTAACGTACAACGTATAACATATACCGTATAACGTATAACGTATAACGTATAACATGTAACGTACAACGTATAACGTATACCGTATAACGTATAACGTAAAACGTATGACGCATTACATACTACGTATAACGTATAACATGTAACGTATAGCGTATAACGTATAACGTATAACGTATAACGTATAATGTATAACGTATAACGTATAACGTATAACGTATAACGTATAACGTATAACGTATAACGTTTAACGTATAACGTATAACGTATAACGTATGATGTACAACGTATAACGTATAACGTATAACGTATAACGTATAACGTATATCGTATAACGTATAACGTATAACGTATAACGTATAACGTATAACGTATAACGTATAACGTATAACGTATGACGTATAACGCATACCGAATAACGTATAACGTGTAACGAAGAACGCATAACGCATAACGTATAACGTATATCGTATAACGTATAATGTATACCGTATAACGCATAACGTATAACGTATAACCTATGACGTATAACGTATAACGTATAACGTATAACGTATAACGTATAACGTATAACGTATAACGTATAACGTATAACGTATAACGTATAACGTATAACGTATAACGTATAACGTATAACGTATAACGTATAACGTATAACGTATAACGTATAACGTATAACGTATAACGTATAACGTATAACGTATAACGTATAACGTATAACGTATAACGTATAACGTATAACGTATAACGTATAACGTATAACGTATAACGTATAACGTATAACGTATAACGTATAACGTATAACGTATAACGTATAACGTATAACGTATAACGTATAACGTATAACGTATAACGTATAACGTATAACGTATAACGTATAACGTATAACGTATAACGTATAACGTATAACGTATAACGTATAACGTATAACGTATAACGTATAACGTATAACGTATAACGTATAACGTATAACGTATAACGTATAACGTATAACGTATAACGTATAACGTATAACGTATAACGTATAACGTATAACGTATAACGTATAACGTATAACGTATAACGTATAACGTATAACGTATAACGTATAACGTATAACGTATAACGTATAACGCATAACGTATAACGTATAACGTATAATGTATAACGTATAACGTATAACGTATAACGTATAACGTATAACGTTTGACGTATAACGTATAACGTATAACGTATAACGTATAACGTATAACGTATAACGTATAACGTATAACGTATAACGTACAACGTATAACGTATAACGTATAACGTATAACGTATAACGTATATCGTATAACGTATAACGTATAACGTATAACGTATAACGTATAACGTATAACGCGTAACGTATAACGTATAACGTATAACGTATAACCTATGAGGTATAACGTGTAACGTGTAACGTATAACGTATAACGTATAACGTATAACGTATAACGTATAACGTATAAAATATAACGTATAAAGTATAACGTATAACGTATAACGTATAACGTATAACGTATAACGTATAACGTATAACGTATAACGTATAACGTATAACGTATAACGTATAACGTATAACGTATAACGTATAACGTATAACGTATAACGTATAACGTATAACGTATAACGTATAACGTATAACGTATAACGTATAACGTATAACGTATAACGTATAACGTATAACGTATAACGTATAACGTATAACGTATAACGTATAACGTATAACATATAACGTATAACGTATAACGTATAACGTATAACGTATAACGTATAACGTATAACGTATAACGTATAACGTATAACGTATAACGTATAACATGTAACGTATAGCGTATAACGTATAACGTATAACGTATAACGTATAACGTATAACGTATAACGTATAACGTATAACGTATAACGTATAACGTATAACGTATAACGTATAACGTATAACGTATAACGTATAACGTATAACGTATAACGTATAACGTATAACGTATAACGTATAACGTATAACGTATAACGTATAACGTATAACGTATAACGTATAACGTATAACGTATAACATATAACGTATAACGTATGACGTATAACGTATAACGTATAACGTATAACGTATAACGTATAACGCATACCGAATAACGTATAACGTGTAACGAAGAACGCACAACGCATAACGTATAACGTATATCGTATAACGTATAATGTATAACGTATACCGCATAACGTATAACGTATAACCTATGACGTATAACGTATAACGTATAACGTATAACGTATAACGTATAACGTATAATGTATGACGTATAACGTATAACGTATAACGTATAACGTATAACGTATAACGTATAACGTATATCGTATAACGTATAGCCTATGACGTATAACGTATAACGTATAACGTATAACGTATAACGTATAACGTATAACGTATAACGTATAACGTATATCGTATAACGTATAGCCTATGACGTATAACGTATAACGTATAACGTATAACGTATAACGTATAACGTATAACGCATACCGAATAACGTATAACGTGTAACGAAGAACGCACAACGCATAACGTATAACGTATATCGTACAACGTATAACGCATAACGTATAACGTATAACGTATAACGCATAACGTATAACGCATAACGTATAACGTATAACGTATATCGTATAACGTATAATGTATAACGTATACCGCATAACGTATAACGTATAACCTATGACGTATAACGTATAACGTATAACGTATAACGTATAACGTATAACGTATAATGTATGACGTATAACGTATAACGTATAACGTATAACGTATAACGTATAACGTATAACGTATATCGTATAACGTATAGCCTATGACGTATAACGTATAACGTATAACGTATAACGTATAACGTATAACGTATAACGTATAACGTATAACGTATATCGTATAACGTATAGCCTATGACGTATAACGTATAACGTATAACGTATAACGTATAACGTATAACGTATAACGCATACCGAATAACGTATAACGTGTAACGAAGAACGCACAACGCATAACGTATAACGTATATCGTACAACGTATAACGCATAACGTATAACGTATAACGTATAACGCATAACGTATAACGCATAACGTATAACGTATAACGTATAACCTATGACGTATAACGTATAACGTATAACGTATAACGTATAACGTATAACGTATAACGTATAACCTATGAGGTATAACGTGTAACGTGTAACGTATAACGTATAACGTATAACGTATAACGCATACCGAATAACGTATAACGTGTAACGAAGAACGCACAACGCATAACGTATAACGTATATCGTATAACGTATAATGTATAACGTATACCGCATAACGTATAACGTATAACCTATGACGTATAACGTATAACGTATAACGTATAACGTATAACGTATAATGTATAACGTATAACGTATAACGTATAACGTATAACGTATAACGTATAACGTATAACGTATAACGTATATCGTATAACGTATAGCCTATGACGTATAACGTATAACGTATAACGTATAACGTATAACGTATAACGTATAACGTATAATGTATAACGTATAACATGTAACGTATAGCGTATAACGTATAACGTATAACGTATAACGTATAACGTATAACGTATAACGTATAACGTATAACGTATAACGTATAACGTATATCGTATAACGTATAACGTATAACGTATAACATGTAACGTACAACGTATAACATATACCGTATAACGTATAACGTATAACGTATAACATGTAACGTACAACGTATAACGTATACCGTATAACGTATAACGTAAAACGTATGACGCATTACATACTACGTATAACGTATAACATGTAACGTATAGCGTATAACGTATAACGTATAACGTATAACGTATAATGTATAACGTATAACGTATAACGTATAACGTATAACGTATAACGTATAACGTATAACGTATAACGTTTAACGTATAACGTATAACGTATAACGTATGATGTACAACGTATAACGTATAACGTATAACGTATAACGTATAACGTATATCGTATAACGTATAACGTATAACGTATAACGTATAACGTATAACGTATAACGTATAACGTATAACGTATGACGTATAACGCATACCGAATAACGTATAACGTGTAACGAAGAACGCATAACGCATAACGTATAACGTATATCGTATAACGTATAATGTATACCGTATAACGCATAACGTATAACGTATAACCTATGACGTATAACGTATAACGTATAACGTATAACGTATAACGTATAACGTATAACGTATAACGTATAACGTATAACGTATAACGTATAACGTATAACGTATAACGTATAACGTATAACGTATAACGTATAACGTATAACGTATAACGTATAACGTATAACGTATAACGCATACCGAATAACGTATAACGTGTAACGAAGAACGCACAACGCATAACGTATAACGTATATCGTACAACGTATAACGCATAACGTATAACGTATAACGTATAACGCATAACGTATAACGCATAACGTATAACGTATAACGTATAACCTATGACGTATAACGTATAACGTATAACGTATAACGTATAACGTATAACGTATAACGTATAACCTATGAGGTATAACGTGTAACGTGTAACGTATAACGTATAACGTATAACGTATAACGCATACCGAATAACGTATAACGTGTAACGAAGAACGCACAACGCATAACGTATAACGTATATCGTATAACGTATAATGTATAACGTATACCGCATAACGTATAACGTATAACCTATGACGTATAACGTATAACGTATAACGTATAACGTATAACGTATAATGTATAACGTATAACGTATAACGTATAACGTATAACGTATAACGTATAACGTATAACGTATAACGTATATCGTATAACGTATAGCCTATGACGTATAACGTATAACGTATAACGTATAACGTATAACGTATAACGTATAACGTATAACGTATAATGTATAACGTATAACATGTAACGTATAGCGTATAACGTATAACGTATAACGTATAACGTATAACGTATAACGTATAACGTATAACGTATAACGTATAACGTATAACGTATATCGTATAACGTATAACGTATAACGTATAACATGTAACGTACAACGTATAACATATACCGTATAACGTATAACGTATAACGTATAACATGTAACGTACAACGTATAACGTATACCGTATAACGTATAACGTAAAACGTATGACGCATTACATACTACGTATAACGTATAACATGTAACGTATAGCGTATAACGTATAACGTATAACGTATAACGTATAATGTATAACGTATAACGTATAACGTATAACGTATAACGTATAACGTATAACGTATAACGTTTAACGTATAACGTATAACGTATAACGTATGATGTACAACGTATAACGTATAACGTATAACGTATAACGTATAACGTATATCGTATAACGTATAACGTATAACGTATAACGTATAACGTATAACGTATAACGTATAACGTATAACGTATGACGTATAACGCATACCGAATAACGTATAACGTGTAACGAAGAACGCATAACGCATAACGTATAACGTATATCGTATAACGTATAATGTATACCGTATAACGCATAACGTATAACGTATAACCTATGACGTATAACGTATAACGTATAACGTATAACGTATAACGTATAACGTATAACGTATAACGTATAACGTATAACGTATAACGTATAACGTATAACGTATAACGTATAACGTATAACGTATAACGTATAACGTATAACGTATAACGTATAACGTATAACGTATAACGTATAACGTATAACGTATAACGTATAACGTATAACGTATAACGTATAACGTATAACGTATAACGTATAACGTATAACGTATAACGTATAACGTATAACGTATAACGTATAACGTATAACGTATAACGTATAACGTATAACGTATAACGTATAACGTATAACGTATAACGTATAACGTATAACGTATAACGTATAACGTATAACGTATAACGTATAACGTATAACGTATAACGTATAACGTATAACGTATAACGTATAACGTATAACGTATAACGTATAACGTATAACGTATAACGTATAACGTATAACGTATAACGTATAACGTATAACGTATAACGTATAACGTATAACGTATAACGCATAACGTATAACGTATAACGTATAATGTATAACGTATAACGTATAACGTATAACGTATAACGTATAACGTTTGACGTATAACGTATAACGTATAACGTATAACGTATAACGTATAACGTATAACGTATAACGTATAACGTATAACGTACAACGTATAACGTATAACGTATAACGTATAACGTATAACGTATATCGTATAACGTATAACGTATAACGTATAACGTATAACGTATAACGTATAACGCGTAACGTATAACGTATAACGTATAAGGTATAACGTGTAACGTGTAACGTATAACGTATAACGTATAACGTATAACGTATAACGTATAACGTATAAAATATAACGTATAAAGTATAACGTATAACGTATAACGTATAACGTATAACGTATAACGTATAACGTATAACGTATAACGTATAACGTATAACGTATAACGTATAACGTATAACGTATAACGTATAACGTATAACGTATAACGTATAACGTATAACGTATAACGTATAACGTATAACGTATAACGTATAACGTATAACGTATAACGTATAACGTATAACGTATAACGTATAACGTATAACGTATAACGTATAACGTATAACATATAACGTATAACGTATAACGTATAACGTATAACGTATAACGTATAACGTATAACGTATAACGTATAACGTATAACGTATAACGTATAACGTATAACATGAAACGTATAGCGTATAACGTATAACGTATAACGTATAACGTATAACGTATAACGTATAACGTATAACGTATAACGTATAACGTATAACGTATAACGTATAACGTATAACGTATAACGTATAACGTATAACGTATAACGTATAACGTATAACGTATAACGTATAACGTATAACGTATAACGTATAACGTATAACGTATAACGTATAACGTATAACGTATAACATATAACGTATAACGTATAACGTATAACGTATAACGTATAACGTATAACGTATAACGTATAACGCATACCGAATAACGTATAACGTGTAACGAAGAACGCACAACGCATAACGTATAACGTATATCGTATAACGTATAATGTATAACGTATACCGCATAACGTATAACGTATAACCTATGACGTATAACGTATAACGTATAACGTATAACGTATAACGTATAACGTATAATGTATGACGTATAACGTATAACGTATAACGTATAACGTATAACGTATAACGTATAACGTATATCGTATAACGTATAGCCTATGACGTATAACGTATAACGTATAACGTATAACGTATAACGTATAACGTATAACGTATAATGTATAACGTATAACATGTAACGTATAGCGTATAACGTATAACGTATAACGTATAACGTATAACGTATAACGTATAACGTATAACGTATAACGTATAACGTATATCGTATAACGTATAACGTATAACGTATATCGTATAACGTATAATGTACAACGTATACCGCATAACGTATAACGTATAACCTATGACGTATAACGTATAACGTATAACGTATAACGTATAACGTATAATGTATAACGTATAACGTATAACGTATAACGTATAACGTACAACGTATAACGTATAACGTATAACGTATAACTTATAACGTATAACGTATAACGTATAACGTATAACGTATAACGTATAACGTATAACGTATAACGTATAACGTATAACGTATAACGTATAACGTATAACGTATAACGTATAACGTATAACGTGTAACGTATAACGTATAACGTAAAACGTATAACGTATAACGTATAACGTATAACGTATAACGTATAACGTATAACGTATAACGTATAACGTATAACGTATAACGTATAACGTTTGACGTATAACGTATAACGTATAACGTATAACGTATAACGTATAACGTATAACGTATAACGTATAACGTATAACGTACAACGTATAACGTATAACGTATAACGTATAACGTATAACGTATATCGTATAACGTATAACGTATAACGTATAACGTATAACGTATAACGTATAACGCGTAACGTATAACGTATAACGTATAACGTATAACCTATGAGGTATAACGTGTAACGTGTAACGTATAACGTATAACGTATAACGTATAACGTATAACGTATAACGTATAAAATATAACGTATAAAGTATAACGTATAACGTATAACGTATAACGTATAACGTATAACGTATAACGTATAACGTATAACGTATAACGTATAACGTATAACGTATAACGTATAACGTATAACGTATAACGTATAACGTATAACGTATAACGTATAACGTATAACGTATAACGTATAACGTATAACGTATAATGTATAATGTATAACGTATAACATATAACGTATAACGTATAACGTATAACGTTTAACGTATAACGTATATCGTATAACGTATAACGTATAACGTATAACTTATAACATGTAACGTACAACGTATAACGTATACCGTATAACGTATAACTAATAACGTATAACGTATAACGAATATCGTACAACGTATAACGCATAACGTATAACGTATAACGTATAACGCATAACGTATAACGCATAACGTATAACGTATAACGTATAACCTATGACGTATAACGTATAACGTATAACGTATAACGTATAACGTATAACGTATAACGTATAACCTATGAGGTATAACGTGTAACGTGTAACGTATAACGTATAACGTATAACGTATAACGTATAACGTATAACGTATAAAATATAACGTATAAAGTATAACGTATAACGTATAACGTATAACGTATAACGTATAACGTATAACGTATAACGTATAACGTATAACGTATAACGTATAACGTATAACGTATAACGTTAACGTATAAACGTATAACGTATAACGTATAACGTATAACGTATAACGTATAACGTTAACGTATAAACGTATAACGTATAACGTATAACGTATAACGTATAACGTGTAACGAAGTACGTATAACGAATAACGTATAACGTATATCGTATAACGCACAACTTATAACGAATAACGTATAACGTATAACGTATAACTAATAACGTATAACGTATAACGAATATCGTAGAACGTATAACGCATAACGTATAACGTATAACGTATAACGTATAACGTATAACGTGTAACGTATAACTTATGACGTATAACGTATAACGTATAACGTATAACGTATAACGTATAACGTATAACGTGTAACGTATAACGTATAACGTATAACGTATAACGTATAACGTATAACGTATAACGTATAACGTATAACGTATAACGTACAACGTATAACGTACAACGTATAACGTATAACGTATAACGTATAACGTATAACGTATAACGTATAACGTATAACGTATAACGTATAACGTATAACGTATAACGCGTAACGTATAACGCGTAACGTATAACGTATAACGTATAACGTATAACGCATAACGTATAACGAATAACGTATAACGTATAATGTATAACGTATTACGTATAACGTATAACGTATAACGTATAACGTATAACGTATAACGTATAACGTATAACGTATAACGTATAACGTATAACGTACAACGTACAACGTATAACGTATAACGTATAACGTATAACGTATAACGTATAACGTACAACGTATAACGTATAACGTATAACGTATAACGTATAACGTATAACGTATAACGTATAACGTATAACGTATAACGCATAACATGTAATGTATAACGTATAACGTATATCGTATAACGTACAACTCATAACGTATAACGTACAACGTATAACGTATAACGTGTAACGTATAACGTATAACGTATAACGTATAACGTATAACGTATAACGTATAACGTATAACGTATAACGTATAACGTATAACGTATATCGTATAACGTATAACGTATAACGAATAACGTAAAACGTATAACGTATAACGTATGACGTATAACGTGTAACGAATAACGTATAAAGAATAACGTATAACGTATATCGTATAACGTACAACTTATAACGTATAACGTACAACGTATAACGTATAAAATATAACGTATAACGTATAACGTATAACGTATAACGTATAACGTATAACGTATAACGTATAACGTATAACATATAACGTATAACGTATAACGTATAACGTATAACGTATAACGTATAACGTATAACGTACATCGTAAATCGTAAAACGTATAACGTATAACGTATAACGTATAACGTGTAACGAAGTACGTATAACGAATAACGTATAACGTATATCGTATAACGCACAACTTATAACGAAGAACGCATAACGCATAACGTATAACGTATATCGTATAACGTATAACGTATAACGTATAACGTATAACGTATAACGTATAACGTATAACGTATAACGTATAACGTATAACCTATGACGTATAACGTATAACGTATAACGTACAACGTGCAACGTATAACGTATAACGTATAACGTATAACGTATAACGTATAACGTATAACGTATAACGTATAACGTATAACGTATAACGTATAACGTATAACCTATGACGTATAACGTATAACGTATAACGTATAACGTATAACGTATAACGTATAACGTATAACGTATAACGTATAACGTATAACCTATAACGTATAACGTATAACGTATAACGTATAACCTATGACGTATAACGTATAACGTATAACGTATAACTAATAACGTATAACGTATAACGAATATCGTAGAACGTATAACGCATAACGTATAACGTATAACGTATAACGTATAACGTATAACGTATAACGTATAACTTATGACGTATAACGTATAACGTATAACGTATAACGTATAACGTATAACGTATAACGTATAACGTATAACGTATAACGTATAACGTATAACGTATAACGTATAACGTATAACGTATAACTTATAACGTATAACGCATAACGTATAATGTATAACCTATGACGTATAACGTATAACGTATAACGTATAACGTATAACGTATAACGTATAATGTATAACGTATAACATATAACGAATAACGTATAACGTATAACGTTTAACGTATAACGTATATCGTATAACCTATGACGTATAACGTATAACGTATAACGTATAACGTATAACGTATAATGTATAACGTATAACGTATAACGTACAACGTATAACGTATAACGTATAACGTATAACTTATAACGTATAACGTATAACGTATAACGTACAACGTATAACGCATAACGTATAACGTATAACGTATAACCTATGACGTATAACGTATAACGTATAACGTATAACGTATAACCTGTGACGTATAACGTATAACGTATAACGTATAACCTATGAGGTATAACGTGTAACGTGTAACGTATAACGTATAACGTATAACGTATAACGTATAACGTATAACGTATAAAATATAACGTATAACGTATAACGTATAACGTAGAACGTATAACGTATAACGTATAACGTATAACGTATAACGTATAACGTATAACGTATAACGGATAACGTATAACGTGTAACGTGTAACGTATAACGTATAACGTATAACGTATAACGTATAACGTATAACGTATAACGTATAAAATATAACGTATAACGTATAACGTATAACGTATAACGTATAACGCATACCGAATAACATATAACGTGTAACGAAGAACGCATAACGCATAACGTATAACGTTTATCGTATAACGTATAATGTATAACGTATACCGCATAACGTATAACGTATAACCTATGACGTATAACGTATAACGTATAACGTATAACGTATAACGTATAACGTATAACGTATAATGTATAACGTATAACGTATAACGTATAACGTATAACGTATAACGTATAACGTGTAACGTATAACGTATAACGTATAACGTATAACATATAACGTATAACGTATAACGTATAACGTATAACGTAAAACGTATAACGTATAACGTATAACGTATAACGTATAACGTATAACCTATGACGTATAACGTATATCGTATAACGTATAATGTATAACGTATACCGCATAACGTATAACGTATAACCTATGACGTATAACGTATAACGTATAACGTATAACGTGTAACGTATAATGTATAACGTATAACGTATAACGTACAACGTATAACGTATAACGTATAACGTATAACTTATAACGTATAACGTATAACGTATAACGTACAACGTATAACGTATAACGTATAACGTATAACGTATAACGTATAACGTATAACGTATAACGTATAACGTATAACGTATAACGTATAACGTATATCGTATAACGTATAACGTATAACGAATAACGTAAAACGTATAACGTATAACGTATGACGTATAACGTGTAACGAATAACGTATAAAGAATAACGTACAACGTATATCGTATAACGTACAACTTATAACGTATAACGTACAACGTACAACGTATAACGTATAACGTATAACGTATAACGTATAACGTATAACGTATAACGTATAACGTATAACGTATAACGTATAACGTATAACCTATGACGTATAACGTATAACGTATAACGTATAACTAATAAAGTATAACGTATAACGAATATCGTAGAACGTATAACGCATAACGTATAACGTATAACGTATAACGTATAACGTATAACGTATAACGTATAACGTATAACTTATGACGTATAACGTATAACGTATAACGTATAACGTATAACGTATAACGTATAACGTATAACGTATAACGTATAACGAATAACGTATAACGTATAACGTATAACGTATAACTTATGACGTATAGCGTATAACGTATAACGTATAACGTATAACGTATAACGTATAACGTATAACGTATAACGTATAACGTATAACGTAAAACGTATAACGTATAACGTATAACGTATACCGTATAACGTATAACGTACAACGTATAACGTATAACGTATAACGTATAACGTATAACGTATAACGTATAACGTATATCGTATAACGTATAACGTATAACGAATAACGTAAAACGTATAACGTATAACGTATGACGTATAAAGTGAAACGAATAACGTATAAAGAATAACGTATAACGTATATCGTATAACGTACAACTTATAACGTATAACGTACAACGTATAACGTATAACGTATAACTTATGACGTATAGCGTATAACGTATAACGTATAACGTATAACGTATAACGTATAACGTATAACGTATAACGTATAACCTATAACGTATAACGTATAACGTATAACGTATAACCTATGACGTATAACGTATAACGTATAACGTATAACTAATAACGTATAACGTATAACCTATGACGTATAACGTATATCGTATAACGTATAATGTATAACGTATACCGCATAACGTATAACGTATAACGTATAACGTATAACGTATAACTTATGACGTATAACGTATAACGTATAACGTATAACGTATAACGTATAACGTATAACGTATAACGTATAACGTATAACGAATAACGTATAACGTATAACGTATAACGTATAACTTATGACGTATAGCGTATAACGTATAACGTATAACGTATAACGTATAACGTATAACGTATAACGTATAACGTATAACGTATAACGTATAACTTATAACGTATAACGCATAACGTATAACGTATAACGTATAACGTATAACGTATAACGTATAACTTATGACGTATAACGTATAACGTATAACGTATAACGTATAACGTATAACGTATAACGTATAACGTATAACGTATAACGTATAACGTAAAACGTATAACGTATAACGTATAACGTATAACCTATGACGTATAACGTATAACGTATAACGTATAACGTATAACGTATAATGTATAACGTATAACGTATAACGTACAACGTATAACGTATAACGTATAACGTATAACGTATAACGTATATCGTATAACGTATAACGTATAACGTATAACGTATAACGTATAACGTATAACGTATAACGTATAACGTATAACGTATAACGTATAACGTATAACGTATAACGTGTAACGTATAACGTATAACGTAAAACGTATAACGTATAACGTATAACGTATAACGTATAACGTATAACGTATAACGTATAACGTATAACGTATAACGTATAACGTATAACGTTTGACGTATAACGTATAACGTATAACGTATAACGTATAACGTATAACGTATAACGTATAACGTATAACGTATAACGTACAACGTATAACGTATAACGTATAACGTATAACGTATAACGTATATCGTATAACGTATAACGTATAACGTATAACGTATAACGTATAACGTATAACGCGTAACGTATAACGTATAACGTATAACGTATAACCTATGAGGTATAACGTGTAACGTGTAACGTATAACGTATAACGTATAACGTATAACGTATAACGTATAACGTATAAAATATAACGTATAAAGTATAACGTATAACGTATAACGTATAACGTATAACGTATAACGTATAACGTATAACGTATAACGTATAACGTATAACGTATAACGTATAACGTATAACGTATAACGTATAACGTATAACGTATAACGTATAACGTATAACGTATAACGTATAACGTATAACGTATAACGTATAACGTATAACGTTAACGTATAAACGTATAACGTATAACGTATAACGTATAACGTATAACGTATAACGCATATCGTATAACGCATAACATGTAATGTATAACGTATAACGTATAATGTGTAACGTATAACGTATAACGTATAACGTACAAAGTATAACGTATCACGTATAACGTATTACGAATAACGTATAACGTATAACGTATAACGTAACACCTATAACGTATAAAGTATAACGTATAACGTATAACGTATAACGTATAACCTATAACGTATAACGTACATCGTAAATCGTAAAACGTATAACGTATAACGTATAACGTATAACGTGTAACGAAGTACGTATAACGAATAACGTATAACGTATATCGTATAACGCACAACTTATAACGTATAACGTACAACGTATAACGTATAATGTATAACGTATAACGTATAACGTATAACGTATAAAATATAACGTATAACGTATAACGTATACCGTAGAACGTATAACGTATAACGTATAACGTATAACGTATAACGTATAACGTATAACGTATAACGTATAACGTATAACGTATAACGTATAACTTATGACGTATAGCGTATAACGTATAACGTATAACGTATAACGTATAACGTATAACGTATAACGCATATCGTATAACGCATAACATGTAATGTATAACGTATAACGTATAATGTGTAACGTATAACGTATAACGTATAACGTACAAAGTATAACGTATCACGTATAACGTATTACGAATAACGTATAACGTATAACGTATAACGTAACACCTATAACGTATAAAGTATAACGTATAACGTATAACGTATAACGTATAACGTATAACGTATAACGTACATCGTAAATCGTAAAACGTATAACGTATAACGTATAACGTATAACGTGTAACGAAGTACGTATAACGAATAACGTATAACGTATATCGTATAACGCACAACTTATAACGAATAACGTATAACGTATAACGTATAACTAATAACGTATAACGTATAACGAATATCGTAGAACGTATAACGCATAACGTATAACGTATAACGTATAACGTATAACGTATAACGTGTAACGTATAACTTATGACGTATAACGTATAACGTATAACGTATAACGTATAACGTATAACGTATAACGTGTAACGTATAACGTATAACGTATAACGTATAACGTATAACGTATAACGTATAACGTATAACGTATAACGTATAACGTACAACGTATAACGTACAACGTATAACGTATAACGTATAACGTATAACGTATAACGTATAACGTATAACGTATAACGTATAACGTATAACGTATAACGTATAACGCGTAACGTATAACGCGTAACGTATAACGTATAACGTATAACGTATAACGCATAACGTATAACGAATAACGTATAACGTATAATGTATAACGTATAACGTATAACGTATAACGTATAACGTATAACGTATAACGTATAACGTATAACGTATAACGTATAACGTATAACGTATAACGTATAACGTACAACGTATAACGTATAACGTATAACGTATAACGTATAACGTATAACGTATAACGTATAACGTATAACGTATAACGTATAACGTATAACGTATAACGTATAACGTATAACGCATAACATGTAATGTATAACGTATAACGTATATCGTATAACGTACAACTCATAACGTATAACGTACAACGTATAACGTATAACGTGTAACGTATAACGTATAACGTATAACGTATAACGTATAACGTATAACGTATAACGTATAACGTATAACGTATAACGTATATCGTATAACGTATAACGTATAACGAATAACGTAAAACGTATAACGTATAACGTATGACGTATAACGTGTAACGAATATCGTATAAAGAATAACGTATAACGTATATCGTATAACGTACAACTTATAACGTATAACGTACAACGTATAACGTATAAAATATAACGTATAACGTATAACGTATAACGTATAACGTATAACGTATAACGTATAACGTATAACGTATAACATATAACGTATAACGTATAACGTATAACGTATAACGCATACCGAATAACGTATAACGTGTAACGAAGAACGCATAACGCATAACGTATAACGTATATCGTATAACGTATAACGTATAACGTATAACGTATAACGTATAACGTATAACGTATAACGTATAACGTATAACGTATAACCTATGACGTATAACGTATAACGTATAACGTACAACGTACAACGTATAACGTATAACGTATAACGTATAACGTATAACGTATAACGTATAACGTATAACGTATAACGTATAACGTATAACGTATAACGTATAACGTATAACCTATGACGTATAACGTATAACGTATAACGTATAACGTATAACGTATAACGTATAACGTATAACGTATAACGTATAACGTATAACCTATAACGTATAACGTATAACGTATAACGTATAACCTATGACGTATAACGTATAACGTATAACGTATAACTAATAACGTATAACGTATAACGAATATCGTAGAACGTATAACGCATAACGTATAACGTATAACGTATAACGTATAACGTATAACGTATAACTTATGACGTATAACGTATAACGTATAACGTATAACGTATAACGTATAACGTATAACGTATAACGTATAACGTATAACGTATAACGTATAACGTATAACGTATAACGTATAACTTATAACGTATAACGCATAACGTATAATGTATAACCTATGACGTATAACGTATAACGTATAACGTATAACGTATAACATATAACGTATAATGTATAACGTATAACATATAACGAATAACGTATAACGTATAACGTTTAACGTATAACGTATATCGTATAACCTATGACGTATAACGTATAACGTATAACGTATAACGTATAACGTATAATGTATAACGTATAACGTATAACGTACAACGTATAACGTATAACGTATAACGTATAACTTATAACGTATAACGTATAACGTATAACGTACAACGTATAACGCATAACGTATAACGTATAACGTATAACCTATGACGTATAACGTATAACGTATAACGTATAACGTATAACGTATAACGTATAACGTATAACGTATAACGTATAACCTATGAGGTATAACGTGTAACGTGTAACGTATAACGTATAACGTATAACGTATAACGTATAACGTATAACGTATAAAATATAACGTATAACGTATAACGTATAACGTAGAACGTATAACGTATAACGTATAACGTATAACGTATAACGTATAACGTAGAACGTATAACGGATAACGTATAACGTGTAACGTGTAACGTATAGAACGTATAACGTATAACGTATAACGTATAAACGTATAACGTATAAATATAACGTATAACGTATAACGTATAACGTATAACGTATAACGCATAACCGAATAACATATAACGTGTAACGAAGAACGCATAACGCATCAACGTATAACGGTTTATCGTATAACGTATAATTGTATAACGTATACCGCATAACGTATAACGTATAACCTATGACTGTAGACGTATAACGTATAACTATAACGTATAACGTATAACGTATAACGTATATGTATAACGGATAACGTATAACGTATTAACGTATAACGTATAACGTATAACGTGTAACGTATAACGTATAACGGTATAACGTATAACATATAACGTTATAACGTATAACGTATAACGTGATAACGTATAACGTATAACGTATAACGTATAACGTATAACGTATAACGTATAACCTATGACGATAACGTATATCGTATAACGTATAATGTATAACGTATACCGCTATGAACGTATAACGTATACCTATGACGTATAACACGTATAATCGTATAAACGTATAACGTATAATGTATAACGTATAACGTATACGTACAACGTATAACGTAAACGTATAACGTATACTTAACGTATAACGGTATAACGTATAACCTAGTGACGTATAAGTATAACGTATAACGTATAAACTAATAAAGTATAACGTATACGAATTCGTAGAACGTATAACTCTATACTATAACGTATAACGTATAACGTTAACGTATAACGTATAACGTATAACTTATGACGTATAACGTATAAACGTATAACGTATAACGTATAACGTATTACGTATAACGTAGAACGTATAACGTATAACGTAGATAACGTATAACGAATAACGTAATAACGTATACGTATAACGTATTAACTTATGACGTATGCGTATAACGTATAACGTATAACGTAGTAACGTATAACGTATAACGTATAACGTATAACGTATAACGTATAACGTAAACGTATAACGTATAACGTATAACTATACCGTATAACGTATAACGTACAACGTATAACGTATAACGTATAACGTATAACGTATAACTGTATAACGTATAACGTATATCGTATAACGTATAACGTATAACGAATAACGTAAAACGTATAACGTATACGTATGACGTATAAAGTGAAACGAATAACGTATAAGAATAACGTATAAGCTATATCGTATAACGTACAACTTACAACAGTATAACGTTACACCGTATAACGTATAAACGTATAAACTTATGACGTATACCTATAACGTATAATCGTATAACGTATAACGTATAACGTATACCGAGTATAGACGTATAACGTAAAAACGGTATAACGTATAACGTATAACGTATAACCTATGACGTATAACGTATAACGTATAACGTATAACGTATAACGTATAATGTATAACGTATAACGTATAACGTACAACGTATAACGTATAACGTATAACGTATAACTTATAACGTATAACGCATAACGTATAACGTATAACGTATAAACGTATAACGTATAACGTATAACTTAATGACGTAATAACGTATAACGTATAGTATACGTATAACGTATAACGTATAACGTATAACGTATAACGTATAACGTAAACAATACGTATAACGTATAACGTATAACCTATGACGTATAACGTATAAACGTATACGATAACGTAGTAACGTAAATAATGTATAACGTATAACGTATAACGTACAACGTATAACGTATAACGGTATAAGCGTATAACTTATAACGGTATAACGCATAACGTATAATGTATAACCTATGACGTAGTAACGTATAAACGTATAACGTATAACGATAACGTATAACGTATAACGTATAACGTATATACGTATAACGTATAACCTATGACGTATAACGTATAACGTATAACCGTATAACTAATAAAGTATAACGTATAACGAATATCGTAGAACGTATAACGCATAACGATAACGTATAACGTATAACGTATACGTATAACGTATAACGTAGAACGTATAACGTATAACTTATGACGTATAACGTATAACGTATAACGTATACGTATAACGTAACGTATAACGTATACGTATAACGTATAACGAATAACGTATAACGTATAACGTATAACGTATACTTGACGTATAGCGTATAACTTATAACGTATAACGTATAACGTATAACGTATAACGTATAACGTTATAACGTATAACGTACTAACGTATAACGTAAAACGTATATACGTATAACGTATAACGTAAAACCGTATAACGTATAACGTAAAACGTATACGTATAACGTATAACGTACAACGTATAACGTATAAGCGTATAACGTATAACGTATAACGTATAACGTATAACGTATATCGTATAACGTATAACGTATAACGAATAACGTATAACGTTATAACGTATAACGTATGACAGTATAAAAGTGAAACGAATAACGTATAAAGAATAACGTATAACGTATATCGTATAACGTACAACTTATAACGTATACGTACAACGTATAACGTATAACGTATAACTTATGACGTATAAACGTAATAACGTATAACGTATAACGTTAACGTATAACGTATAACGTATAACGTATAACGTATAACGTATAACGTAAAACGTATAACGTATAACGTATAACGTATAACCTATGACGTATAACGTATTAACGTATACGTATAAACGTATAACGTATAATGTTATACGTATAACGGTATAACGTACAACGTATAACGTATAACGTATAACGTATAACTTATAACGTAATAACGCATAACGTATACGTATATAACGTATAACGTATAACGATAACTACGTATAACGTATAACTTATAACGTATAACGTATAACGTATAACGTATAACGTATAACGTATAACGTATAACGTATAACGTATAACGTATAACGTAAAACGTATACCTATCACGTAATAACGTATAACGTATAACGCTATAACGTATATCGTATACGTATAACGTATAACGTTAAAGCTATAACGTATAACGTATAACGTATAACGTAAACGTATAACGTATGTAACGTATAACTTATAACGTATAACGCATAACGTATGAATGTATAACCTATGACGTATAACGTAATAACGTATAACGTATAACGTATAACGTATAACGTATAATGTATAAACGTAGTAACATATAACGAATAACGTATAACGTATAACGTTTAACGTATAACGGTATATCGTATAGACGTATAACGTATAACTTATAACATGTAACGTTACAACGTATAACGTATACCGTATAACGTATAACTAATAACGTATAACGTATAACGAATATCGTACAACGTATAACGCATAACGTATAACGTATAACGTATAACGCATAACGTATAACGCATAACGTATAACGTATAACGTATAACCTATGACGTATAACGTATAACGTATAACGTATAACGTATAACACGGTAACGTAACGTATAACGTATAACGTATAACCTATGAGGTATAACGTGTAACGTGTAACGTATAACGTATAACGTATAACGTATAACGTATAACGTATAACGTATAACGTATAACGTATAAAATATAACGTATAACGTATAACGTAGAACGTATAACGTATAACGTATAACGTATAACGTGTAACGTATAACGTATAACGTATAACGTATAACGTGTAACGTGTAACGTATAACGTATAACGTATAACGTATAACGTATAACGTATAACGTATAAAATATAACGTATAACGTATAACGTATAACGTATAACGTATAACGCATACCGAATAACGTGTAACGTGTAACGAAGAACGCATAACGCATAACGTATAACGTTTATCGTATAACGTATAATGTATAACGTATACCGCATAGCGTATAACGTATAACCTATGACGTATAACGTATAACGTATAACGTATAACGTATAACGTATTACGTATAACGTATAACGTATAACGTATAATGTATAACGTATAACGTATAACGTATAACGTATAACGTATAACGTATAACGTATAACGTATAACGTATAACGTATAACGTATAACGTATAACGTATAACGTATAACGTATAACGTATAACGTATAACGTATAACGTATAACGTATAACGTATAACGTATAACGTATAACGTATAACGTATAACGTATAACGTATAACGCATACCGAATAACGTATAACGTGTAACGAAGAACGCATAACGCATAACGTGTAACGAAGAACGCATAACGCATAACGTATAACGTATATCGTATAACGTATAATGTATAACGTATACCGCATAACGTATAACGTAAAACCTATGACGTATAACGTACAACGTATAACGTATAACGTATAACGTATAATGTATAACGTATAACGTATAACGTACAACGTATAACGTATAACGTATAACGTATAACTTATAACGTATAACGTATAACGTATAACGTACAACGTATAACGTATAACGTATAACGTATAACGTATAACGTATAACGTATAACGTATAACGTATAACGTATAACGTATAACGTATAACGTATATCGTATAACGTATAACGTATAACGAATAACGTAAAACGTATAACGTATAACGTATGACGTATAACGTGTAACGAATAACGTATAAAGAATAACGTACAACGTATATCGTATAACGTACAACTTATAACGTATAACGTACAACGTACAACGTATAACGTATAACGTATAACGTATAACGTATAACGTATAACGTATAACGTATAACGTATAACGTATAACGTATAACGTATAACCTATGACGTATAACGTATAACGTATAACGTATAACTAATAAAGTATAACGTATAACGAATATCGTAGAACGTATAACGCATAACGTATAACGTATAACGTATAACGTATAACGTATAACGTATAACGTATAACGTATAACGTATAACGTATAACGTATAACGTATAACGTATAACGTATAACGTATAACGTATAACGTATAACGTATAACGTATAACGCAGAACGTATAACGCATAACATGTAATGTATAACGTATAACGTATAATGTATAACGTATAACGTATAACGTATAACGTACAAAGTATAACGTATCACGTATAACGTATTACGAATTACGTATAACGTATAACGTATAACGTAACACCTATAACGTATAAAGTATAACGTATAACGTATAACGTATAACGTATAACGTACATCGTATATCGTAAAACGCATAACGTATAACGTATAACGTATAACGTGTAACGAAGTAAGTATAACGAATAACGTATAACGTATATCGTATAACGCACAACTTATAACGTATAACGTACAACGTATAACGTATAATGTATAACGTGTAACGTATAACGTATAACGTATAACGTATAACGTATAACGTATAACGTATAACGTATAACGTATAACGTATAACGTATAACGTATAACGTATAACGTATAATGTGTAACGTATAACGTATAACGTAAAACGTATAACGTATAACGTATAACGTATAACGTATAACGTATAACGTATAACGTATAACGTATAACGTATAATGTATAACGTATAACATATAACGAATAACGTATAACGTATAACGTTTAACGTATAACGTATATCGTATAACGTATAACGTATAACTTATAACATGTAACGTACAACGTATAACGTATACCGTATAACGTATAACTAATAACGTATAACGTATAACGAATATCGTACAACGTATAACGCATAACGTATAACGTATAACGTATAACGCATAACGTATAACGCATAACGTATAACGTATAACGTATAACCTATGACGTATAACGTATAACGTATAACGTATAACGTATAACGTATAACGTATAACGTATAACGTATAACCTATGAGGTATAACGTGTAACGTGTAACGTATAACGTATAACGTATAACGTATAACGTATAACGTATAACGTATAACGTATAACGTATAAAATATAACGTATAACGTATAACGTAGAACGTATAACGTATAACGTATAACGTATAACGTGTAACGTATAACGTATAACGTATAACGTATAACGTGTAACGTGTAACGTATAACGTATAACGTATAACGTATAACGTATAACGTATAACGTATAAAATATAACGTATAACGTATAACGTATAACGTATAACGTATAACGCATACCGAATAACGTGTAACGTGTAACGAAGAACGCATAACGCATAACGTATAACGTTTATCGTATAACGTATAATGTATAACGTATACCGCATAGCGTATAACGTATAACCTATGACGTATAACGTATAACGTATAACGTATAACGTATAACGTATTACGTATAACGTATAACGTATAACGTATAATGTATAACGTATAACGTATAACGTATAACGTATAACGTATAACGTATAACGTATAACGTATAACGTATAACGTATAACGTATAACGTATAACGTATAACGTATAACGTATAACGTATAACGTATAACGTATAACGTATAACGTATAACGTATAACGTATAACGTATAACGTATAACGTATAACGTATAACGTATAACGCATACCGAATAACGTATAACGTGTAACGAAGAACGCATAACGCATAACGTGTAACGAAGAACGCATAACGCATAACGTATAACGTATATCGTATAACGTATAATGTATAACGTATACCGCATAACGTATAACGTAAAACCTATGACGTATAACGTACAACGTATAACGTATAACGTATAACGTATAATGTATAACGTATAACGTATAACGTACAACGTATAACGTATAACGTATAACGTATAACTTATAACGTATAACGTATAACGTATAACGTACAACGTATAACGTATAACGTATAACGTATAACGTATAACGTATAACGTATAACGTATAACGTATAACGTATAACGTATAACGTATAACGTATATCGTATAACGTATAACGTATAACGAATAACGTAAAACGTATAACGTATAACGTATGACGTATAACGTGTAACGAATAACGTATAAAGAATAACGTACAACGTATATCGTATAACGTACAACTTATAACGTATAACGTACAACGTACAACGTATAACGTATAACGTATAACGTATAACGTATAACGTATAACGTATAACGTATAACGTATAACGTATAACGTATAACGTATAACCTATGACGTATAACGTATAACGTATAACGTATAACTAATAAAGTATAACGTATAACGAATATCGTAGAACGTATAACGCATAACGTATAACGTATAACGTATAACGTATAACGTATAACGTATAACGTATAACGTATAACGTATAACGTATAACGTATAACGTATAACGTATAACGTATAACGTATAACGTATAACGTATAACGTATAACGTATAACGTATAACGCAGAACGTATAACGCATAACATGTAATGTATAACGTATAACGTATAATGTATAACGTATAACGTATAACGTATAACGTACAAAGTATAACGTATCACGTATAACGTATTACGAATTACGTATAACGTATAACGTATAACGTAACACCTATAACGTATAAAGTATAACGTATAACGTATAACGTATAACGTATAACGTACATCGTATATCGTAAAACGCATAACGTATAACGTATAACGTATAACGTGTAACGAAGTAAGTATAACGAATAACGTATAACGTATATCGTATAACGCACAACTTATAACGTATAACGTACAACGTATAACGTATAATGTATAACGTGTAACGTATAACGTATAACGTATAACGTATAACGTATAACGTATAACGTATAACGTATAACGTATAACGTATAACGCATAACGTATAACGTATAACGTATAATGTGTAACGTATAACGTATAACGTAAAACGTATAACGTATAACGTATAACGTATAACGTATAACGTATAACGTATAATGTATAACCTATGAGGTATAACGTATAACGTATAACGTATAACGTATAACGTATAACGTATAACGTATAACGTATAACGTACAACGTACAACGTATAACGTATAACGTATAACGTATAATGTATAACGTATAACATATAACGAATAACGTATAACGTATAACGTTTAACGCATATCGTATATCGTATAACGTATAACGTATAACTTATAACATGTAACGTACAACGTATAACGTATACCGTATAACGTATAACTAATAACGTATAACGTATAACGAATATCGTACAACGTATAACGCATAACGTATAACGTATAACGTATAACGCATAACGTATAACGCATAACGTATAACGTATAACGTATAACCTATGACGTATAACGTATAACGTATAACGTATAACGTATAACGTATGACGTATAACGTATAACGTATAACCTATCAGGTATAACGTGTAACGTGTAACGTATAACGTATAACGTATAACGTATAACGTATAAAATATAACGTATAACGTATAACGTAGAACGTATAACGTATAACGTATAACGTATAACGTATAACGTATAACGTATAACGTATAACGTATAACGTGTAACGTGTAACGTATAACGTATAACGTATAACGTATAACGTATACCGTATAACGTATAACGTATAAAATATAACGTATAACGTATAACGTATAACGTATAACGTATAACGCATACCGAATAACGTATAACGTGTAACGAAGAACGCATAACGCATAACGTATAACGTTTATCGTATAACGTATAATGTATAACGTATACCGCATAACGTATACCGTATAACCTATGACGTATAACGTATAACGTATAACGTATAACGTATAACGTATAACGTATAACGTATAATGTATAACGTATAACGTATAACGTATAACGTATAACGTATAACGTATAACGTATAACGTATAACGTATAACGTATAACGTATAACGTATAACGTATAACGTATAACGTATAACGTATAACGTATAACGTATAACGTATAACGTATAACGTATAACGTATATCGTATAACGTATAACGTATAACGAATAACGTAAAACGTATAACGTATAACGTATGACGTATAACGTGTAACGAATAACGTATAAAGAATAACGTACAACGTATATCGTATAACGTACAACTTATAACGTATAACGTACAACGTACAACGTATAACGTGTAACGTATAACGTATAACGTATAACGTATAACGTATAACGTATAACGTATAACGTATAACGTATAACGTATAACGTATAACCTATGACGTATAACGTATAACGTATAACGTATAACTAATAAAGTATAACGTATAACGAATATCGTAGAACGTATAACGCATAACGTATAACGTATAACGTATAACGTATAACGTATAACGTATAACTTATGACGTATAACGTATAACGTATAACGTATAACGTATAACGTATAACGTATAACGTATAACGTATAACGTATAACGTATAACGTATAACGTATAACGTATAACGTATAACTTATGACGTATAGCGTATAACGTATAACGTATAACGTATAACGTATAACGTATAACGTATAACGTATAACGTATAACGTAAAACGTATAACGTATAACGTATAACGTATACCGTATAACGTATAACGTACAACGTATAACGTATAACGTATAACGTATAACGTATAACGTATAACGTATAACGTATAACGTATAACGTATAACGTATAACGTATAACGTATAACGTATATCGTATAACGTATAAGGCATAACATGTAATGTATAACGTATAACGTATATCGTATAACGTACAACTCATAACGTATAACGTACAACGTATAACGTATAACGTGTAACGTATAACGTATAACGTATAACGTATAACGTATAACGTATAACGTATAACGTATAACGTATAACGTATAACGTATAACGTATAACGTATAACGTATAACGTATAACGTATAACGTATAACGTATAACGTATAACGCATAACGTATAACGCATAACATGTAATGTATAACGTATAACGTATAATGTATAACGTATAACGTATAACGTATAACGTACAAAGTATAACGTATCACGTATAACGTATTACGAATTACGTATAACGTATAACGTACAACGTAACACCTATAACGTATAAAGTATAACGTATAACGTATAACGTATAACGTATAACGTACATCGTATATCGTAAAACGCATAACGTATAACGTATAACGTATAACGTGTAACAAAGTACGTATAACGAATAACGTATAACGTATATCGTATAACGCACAACTTATAACGTATAACGTACAACGTATAACGTATAATGTATAACGTGTAACGTATAACGTATAACGTATAACGTATAACGTATAACGTATAACGTATAACGTATAACGTATAACGTATAACGTATAACGTATAACGTATAACGTATAACGTATAACGTATAACGTATAACGTATAATGTGTAACGTATAACGTATAACGTAAAACGTATAACGTATAACGTATAACGTATAACGTATAACGTATAACGTATAACCTATAACGTATAACGTATAACGTATAACGTATAACGTATAACGTATAACGTATAACCTATGAGGTATAACGTGTAACGTGTAACGTATAACGTATAACGTATAACGTATAACGTATAACGTATAACGTATAACGTACAACGTACAACGTATAACGTATAACGTATAACGTATAATGTATAACGTATAACATATAACGAATAACGTATAACGTATAACGTTTAACGCATATCGTATATCGTATAACGTATAACGTATAACTTATAACATGTAACGTACAACGTATAACGTATACCGTATAACGTATAACTAATAACTTATAACGTATAACGAATATCGTACAACGTATAACGCATAACGTATAACGTATAACGTATAACGCATAACGTATAACGCATAACGTATAACGTATAACGTATAACCTATGACGTATAACGTATAACGTATAACGTATAACGTATAACGTATGACGTATAACGTATAACGTATAACCTATCAGGTATAACGTGTAACGTGTAACGTATAACGTATAACGTATAACGTATAACGTATAACGTATAACGTATAACGTATAAAATATAACGTATAACGTATAACGTATAACGTAGAACGTATAACGTATAACGTATAACGTATAACGTATAACGTATAACGTATAACGTATAACGTATAACGTATAACGTATAACGTATAACGTATAACGTATAACGTATAACGTATAACGTATAACGTATAACGTATAACGTATAACGTATAACGTATAACGTATAACGCATACCGAATAACGTATAACGTGTAACGAAGAACGCATAACGCATAACGTATAACGTTTATCGTATAACGTATAATGTATAACGTATACCGCATAACGTATAACGTATAACCTATGACGTATAACGTATAACGTATAACGTATAACGTATAACGTATAACGTATAACGTATAATGTATAACGTATAACGTATAACGTATAACGTATAACGTATAACGTATAACGTATAACGTATAACGTATAACGTATAACGTCTAACGTGTAACGTATAACGTATAACGTATAACGTATAACGTATAACGTATAACGTATAACGTATAACGTATAACGTATAACGTATAACGTATAACGTATAACGTATAACGTATAACGTATAACGTATAACGTATAACGCATACCGAATAACGTATAACGTGTAACGAAGAACGCATAACGCATAACGTGTAACGAAGAACGCATAACGCATAACGTATAACGTATATCGTATAACGTATAATGTATAACGTATACCGCATAACGTATAACGTATAACCTATGACGTATAACGTATAACGTATAACGTATAACGTATAACGTATAATGTATAACGTATAACGTATAACGTACAACGTATAACGTATAACGTATAACGTATAACTTATAACGTATAACGTACAACGTATAACGTACAACGTATAACGTATAACGTATAACGTATAACGTATAACGTATAACGTATAACGTATAACGTATAACGTATAACGTATAACGTATAACGTATAACGTATATCGTATAACGTATAACGTATAACGAATAACGTAAAACGTATTACGTATAACGTATGACGTATAACGTGTAACGAATAACGTATAAAGAATAACGTACAACGTATATCGTATAACGTACAACTTATAACGTATAACGTACAACGTACAACGTATAACGTATAACGTATAACGTATAACGTATAACGTATAACGTATAACGTATAACGTATAACGTATAACGTATAACGTATAACGTATAACGAATAACGTATAACCTATGACGTATAACGTATAACGTATAACGTATAACTAATAAAGTATAACGTATAACGAATATCGTAGAACGTATAACGCATAACGTATAACGTATAACGTATAACGTATAACGTATAACGTATAACGTATAACGTATAACGTATAACGTATAACGTATAACGTATAACGTATAACGTATAACGTATAACGTATAACGTATAACGTATAACGTATAACGTATAACGCATAACGTATAACGCATAACATGTAATGTATAACGTATAACGTATAATGTATAACGTATAACGTATGACGTATAACGTACAAAGTATAACGTATCACGTATAACGTATTACGAATTACGTATAACGTATAACGTATAACGTAACACCTATAACGTATAAAGTATAACGTATAACGTATAACGTATAACGTATAACGTACATCGTATATCGTAAAACGCATAACGTATAACGTATAACGTATAACGTATAACGTAAAACGTATAACGTATAACGTATAACGTATAACGTATAACGTATAACGTATAACCTATAACGTATAACGTATAACGTATAACGTATAACGTATAACGTATAACGTATAACCTATGAGGTATAACGTGTAACGTGTAACGTATAACGTATAACGTATAACGTATAACGTATAACGTATAACGTATAACGTACAACGTACAACGTATAACGTATAACGTATAATGTATAACGTGTAACGTATAACGTATAACGTACAACTTATAACGTATAACGTACAACGTACAACGTATAACGTATAACGTATAACGTATAACGTATAACGTATAACGTATAACGTATAACGTATAACGTATAACGTATAACGTATAACGAATAACGTATAACCTATGACGTATAACGTATAACGTATAACGTATAACTAATAAAGTATAACGTATAACGAATATCGTAGAACGTATAACGCATAACGTATAACGTATAACGTATAACGTATAACGTATAACGTATAACGTATAACGTATAACGTATAACGTATAACGTATAACGTATAACGTATAACGTATAACGTATAACGTATAACGTATAACGTATAACGTATAACGTATAACGCATAACGTATAACGCATAACATGTAATGTATAACGTATAACGTATAATGTATAACGTATAACGTATGACGTATAACGTACAAAGTATAACGTATCACGTATAACGTATTACGAATTACGTATAACGTATAACGTATAACGTAACACCTATAACGTATAAAGTATAACGTATAACGTATAACGTATAACGTATAACGTACATCGTATATCGTAAAACGCATAACGTATAACGTATAACGTATAACGTATAACGTAAAACGTATAACGTATAACGTATAACGTATAACGTATAACGTATAACGTATAACCTATAACGTATAACGTATAACGTATAACGTATAACGTATAACGTATAACGTATAACCTATGAGGTATAACGTGTAACGTGTAACGTATAACGTATAACGTATAACGTATAACGTATAACGTATAACGTATAACGTACAACGTACAACGTATAACGTATAACGTATAATGTATAACGTGTAACGTATAACGTATAACGTACAACTTATAACGTATAACGTACAACGTACAACGTATAACGTATAACGTATAACGTATAACGTATAACGTATAACGTATAACGTATAACGTATAACGTATAACGTATAACGTATAACGAATAACGTATAACCTATGACGTATAACGTATAACGTATAACGTATAACTAATAAAGTATAACGTATAACGAATATCGTAGAACGTATAACGCATAACGTATAACGTATAACGTATAACGTATAACGTATAACGTATAACGTATAACGTATAACGTATAACGTATAACGTATAACGTATAACGTATAACGTATAACGTATAACGTATAACGTATAACGTATAACGTATAACGTATAACGCATAACGTATAACGCATAACATGTAATGTATAACGTATAACGTATAATGTATAACGTATAACGTATGACGTATAACGTACAAAGTATAACGTATCACGTATAACGTATTACGAATTACGTATAACGTATAACGTATAACGTAACACCTATAACGTATAAAGTATAACGTATAACGTATAACGTATAACGTATAACGTACATCGTATATCGTAAAACGCATAACGTATAACGTATAACGTATAACGTATAACGTAAAACGTATAACGTATAACGTATAACGTATAACGTATAACGTATAACGTATAACCTATAACGTATAACGTATAACGTATAACGTATAACGTATAACGTATAACGTATAACCTATGAGGTATAACGTGTAACGTGTAACGTATAACGTATAACGTATAACGTATAACGTATAACGTATAACGTATAACGTACAACGTACAACGTATAACGTATAACGTATAATGTATAACGTGTAACGTATAACGTATAACGTATAACGTATAACGTATAACGTATAACGTATAACGTATAACGTATAACGTATAACGTATAACGTATAACGTATAACGTATAACGTATAATGTGTAACGTATAACGTATAACGTAAAACGTATAACGTATAACGTATAACGTATAACGTATAACGTATAACGTATAACCTATAACGTATAACGTATAACGTGTAACGTATAACGTATAACGTATAACGTATAACCTATGAGGTATAACGTGTAACGTGTAACGTATAACGTATAACGTATAACGTATAACGTATAACGTATAACGTACAACGTACAACGTATAACGTATAACGTATAACGTATAATGTATAACGTATAACATATAACGAATAACGTATAACGTATAACGTTTAACGCATATCGTATATCGTATAACGTATAACGTATAACTTATAACATGTAACGTACAACGTATAACGTATACCGTATAACGTATAACTAATAACGTATAACGTATAACGAATATCGTACAACGTATAACGCATAACGTATAACGTATAACGTATAACGCATAACGTATAACGCATAACGTATAACGTATAACGTATAACCTATGACGTATAACGTATAACGTATAACGTATAACGTATAACGTATGACGTATAACGTATAACGTATAACCTATCAGGTATAACGTGTAACGTGTAACGTATAACGTATAACGTATAACGTATAACGTATAAAATATAACGTATAACGTATAACGTAGAACGTATAACGTATAACGTATAACGTATAACGTATAACGTATAACGTATAACGTATAACGTATAACGTGTAACGTGTAACGTATAACGTATAACGTATAACGTATAACGTATAACGTATAACGTATAAAATATAACGTATAACGTATAACGTATAACGTATAACGTATAACGCATACCGAATAACGTATAACGTGTAACGAAGAACGCATAACGCATAACGTATAACGTTTATCGTATAACGTATAATGTATAACGTATACCGCATAACGTATAACGTATAACCTATGACGTATAACGTATAACGTATAACGTATAACGTATAACGTATAACGTATAACGTATAATGTATAACGTATAACGTATAACGTATAACGTATAACGTATAACGTATAACGTATAACGTATAACGTATAACGTATAACGTATAACGTATAACGTATAACGTATAACGTATAACGTATAACGTATAACGTATAACGTATAACGTATAACGTATAACGCATACCGAATAACGTATAACGTGTAACGAAGAACGCATAACGCATAACGTGTAACGAAGAACGCATAACGCATAACGTATAACGTATATCGTATAACGTATAATGTATAACGTATAGCGTATAACGTATAACGTATAACGTATAACGTATGACGTATAACGTATAACGTATAACCTATGACGTATAACGTATAACGTATAACGTATAACGTATAACGTATAACGTATAACGTATAACGTATAACGTATAACGTATAACGTATAACGTATAACGTATAACGTATAACCTATGAGGTATAACGTGTAACGTGTAACGTATAACGTATAACGTATAACGTATAACGAATATCGTACAACGTATAACGCATAACGTATAACGTATAACGTATAACGCATAACGTATAACGCATAACGTATAACGTATAACGTATAACCTATGACGTATAACGTATAACGTATAACGTATAACGTATAACGTATGACGTATAACGTATAACGTATAACCTATCAGGTATAACGTGTAACGTGTAACGTATAACGTATAACGTATAACGTATAACGTATAAAATATAACGTATAACGTATAACGTAGAACGTATAACGTATAACGTATAACGTATAACGTATAACGTATAACGTATAACGTATAACGTATAACGTATAACGTGTAACGTGTAACGTATAACGTATAACGTATAACGTATAACGTATAACGTATAACGTATAAAATATAACGTATAACGTATAACGTATAACGTATAACGTATAACGCATACCGAATAACGTATAACGTGTAACGAAGAACGCATAACGCATAACGTATAACGTTTATCGTATAACGTATAATGTATAACGTATACCGCATAACGTATAACGTATAACCTATGACGTATAACGTATAACGTATAACGTATAACGTATAACGTATAACGTATAACGTATAATGTATAACGTATAACGTATAACGTATAACGTATAACGTATAACGTATAACGTATAACGTATAACGTATAACGTATAACGTATAACGTATAACGTATAACGTATAACGTATAATGTATAACGTATAACGTATAACGTATAACGTATAACGTATAACGTATAACGCATACCGAATAACGTATAACGTGTAACGAAGAACGCATAACGCATAACGTGTAACGAAGAACGCATAACGCATAACGTAAAACGTATATCGTATAACGTATAATGTATAACGTATACCGCATAACGTATAACGTATAACCTATGACGTATAACGTATAACGTATAACGTATAACGTATAACGTATAATGTATGACGTATAACGTATAACGTACAACGTATAACGTATAACGTATAACGTATAACTTATAACGTATAACGTATAACGTATAACGTACAACGTATAACGTATAACGTATAACGTATAACGTATAACGTATAACGTATAACGTATAACGTATAACGTATAACGTATAACGTATAACGTATAACTTATGACGTATAACGTATAACGTATAACGTATAACGTATAACGTATAACGTATAACGTATAACGTATAACGTATAACGTAAAACGTATAACGTATAACGTATGACGTATAACGTGTAACGAATAACGTATAAAGAATAACGTACAACGTATATCGTATAACGTACAACTTATAACGTATAACGTACAACGTACAACGTATAACGTATAACGTATAACGTATAACGTATAACGTATAACGTATAACGTATAACGTATAACGTATAACGTATAACGTATAACGTATAACCTATGACGTATAACGTATAACGTATAACGTATAACTAATAAAGTATAACGTATAACGAATATCGTAGAACGTATAACGCATAACGTATAACGTATAACGTATAACGTATAACGTATAACGTATAACTTATGACGTATAACGTATAACGTATAACGTATAACGTATAACGTATAACGTATAACGTATAACGTATAACGTATAACGTATAACGTATAACGTATAACGTATAACGTATAACGTATAACTTATGACGTATAGCGTGTAACGTATAACGTATAACGTATAACGTATATCGTATAACGTATAACGTATAACGAATAACGTAAAACGTATAACGTATAACGTATGACGTATAACGTGTAACGAATAACGTATAAAGAATAACGTACAACGTATATCGTATAACGTACAACTTATAACGTATAACGTATAACGTATAACGTATAACGTATAACGTATAACGTATAACGTATAACGTATAACGTATAACGTATAACGTATAACGTATAACGTATAACGTATAACGTATAACGTATAACGTATAACGTATAACGTATAACGTATAACGTATAACGTATAACGTATAACGTATAACCTATCAGGTATAACGTGTAACGTGTAACGTATAACGTATAACGTATAACGTATAACGTATAAAATATAACGTATAACGTATAACGTAGAACGTATAACGTATAACGTATAACGTATAACGTATAACGTATAACGTATAACGTATAACGTATAACGTGTAACGTGTAACGTATAACGTATAACGTATAACGTATAACGTATAACGTATAACGTATAAAATATAACGTATAACGTATAACGTATAACGTATAACGTATAACGCATACCGAATAACGTATAACGTGTAACGAAGAACGCATAACGCATAACGTATAACGTTTATCGTATAACGTATAATGTATAACGTATACCGCATAACGTATAACGTATAACCTATGACGTATAACGTATAACGTATAACGTATAACGTATAACGTATAACGTATAACGTATAATGTATAACGTATAACGTATAACGTATAACGTATAACGTATAACGTATAACGTATAACGTATAACGTATAACGTATAACGTATAACGTATAACGTATAACGTATAACGTATAACGTATAACGTATAACGTATAACGTATAACGTATAACGTATAACGTATAACGTATAACGCATACCGAATAACGTATAACGTGTAACGAAGAACGCATAACGCATAACGTGTAACGAAGAACGCATAACGCATAACGTATAACGTATATCGTATAACGTATAATGTATAACGTATAGCGTATAACGTATAACGTATAACGTATAACGTATAACGTATAACGTATAACGTATAACGTATAACGTATAACGTATAACGTATAACCTATGAGGTATAACGTGTAACGTGTAACGTATAACGTATAACGTATAACGTATAACGAATATCGTACAACGTATAACGCATAACGTATAACGTATAACGTATAACGCATAACGTATAACGCATAACGTATAACGTATAACGTATAACCTATGACGTATAACGTATAACGTATAACGTATAACGTATAACGTATGACGTATAACGTATAACGTATAACCTATCAGGTATAACGTGTAACGTGTAACGTATAACGTATAACGTATAACGTATAACGTATAAAATATAACGTATAACGTATAACGTAGAACGTATAACGTATAACGTATAACGTATAACGTATAACGTATAACGTATAACGTATAACGTATAACGTATAACGTATAACGTGTAACGTGTAACGTATAACGTATAACGTATAACGTATAACGTATAACGTATAACGTATAAAATATAACGTATAACGTATAACGTATAACGTATAACGTATAACGCATACCGAATAACGTATAACGTGTAACGAAGAACGCATAACGCATAACGTATAACGTTTATCGTATAACGTATAATGTATAACGTATACCGCATAACGTATAACGTATAACCTATGACGTATAACGTATAACGTATAACGTATAACGTATAACGTATAACGTATAACGTATAATGTATAACGTATAACGTATAACGTATAACGTATAACGTATAACGTATAACGTATAACGTATAACGTATAACGTATAACGTATAACGTATAACGTATAACGTATAACGTATAACGTATAACGTATAACGTATAACGTATAACGTATAACGTATAACGTATAACGTATAACGCATACCGAATAACGTATAACGTGTAACGAAGAACGCATAACGCATAACGTGTAACGAAGAACGCATAACGCATAACGTATAACGTATATCGTATAACGTATAATGTATAACGTATACCGCATAACGTATAACGTATAACCTATGACGTATAACGTATAACGTATAACGTATAACGTATAACGTATAATGTATGACGTATAACGTATAACGTACAACGTATAACGTATAACGTATAACGTATAACTTATAACGTATAACGTATAACGTATAACGTACAACGTATAACGTATAACGTATAACGTATAACGTATAACGTATAACGTATAACGTATAACGTATAACGTATAACGTATAACGTATAACGTATATCGTATAACGTATAACGTATAACGAATTACGTAAAACGTATAACGTATAACGTATGACGTATAACGTGTAACGAATAACGTATAAAGAATAACGTACAACGTATATCGTATAACGTACAACTTATAACGTATAACGTACAACGTACAACGTATAACGTATAACGTATAACGTATAACGTATAACGTATAACGTATAACGTATAACGTATAACGTATAACGTATAACGTATAACGTATAACCTATGACGTATAACGTATAACGTATAACGTATAACTAATAAAGTATAACGTATAACGAATATCGTAGAACGTATAACGCATAACGTATAACGTATAACGTATAACGTATAACGTATAACGTATAACTTATGACGTATAACGTATAACGTATAACGTATAACGTATAACGTATAACGTATAACGTATAACGTATAACGTATAACGTATAACGTATAACGTATAACGTATAACGTATAACGTATAACTTATGACGTATAGCGTGTAACGTATAACGTATAACGTATAACGTATATCGTATAACGTATAACGTATAACGAATAACGTAAAACGTATAACGTATAACGTATGACGTATAACGTGTAACGAATAACGTATAAAGAATAACGTACAACGTATATCGTATAACGTACAACTTATAACGTATAACGTACAACGTACAACGTATAACGTATAACGTATAACGTATAACGTATAACGTATAACGTATAACGTATAACGTATAACGTATAACGTATAACGTATAACGTATAACGTATAACGTACAAAGTATAACGTATCACGTATAACGTATTACGAATTACGTATAACGTATAACGTATAACGTAACACCTATAACGTATAAAGTATAACGTATAACGTATAACGTATAACGTATAACGTACATCGTATATCGTAAAACGCATAACGTATAACGTATAACGTATAACGTGTAACGAAGTACGTATAACGAATAACGTATAACGTATATCGTATAACGCACAACTTATAACGTATAACGTACAACGTATAAAGTATAATGTATAACGTGTAACGTATAACGTATAACGTATAACGTATAACGTATAACGTATAACGTATAACGTATAACGTATAACGTATAACGTATAACGTATAACGTATAACGTATAACGTATAATGTGTAACGTATAACGTATAACGTAAAACGTATAACGTATAACGTATAACGTATAACGTATAACGTATAACGTATAACCTATAACGTATAACGTATAACGTATAACGTATAACGTATAACGTATAACGTATAACCTATGAGGTATAACGTGTAACGTGTAACGTATAACGTATAACGTATAACGTATAACGTATAACGTATAACGTACAACGTACAACGTATAACGTATAACGTATAACGTATAATGTATAACGTATAACATATAACGAATAACGTATAACGTATAACGTTTAACGCATATCGTATATCGTATAACGTATAACGTATAACTTATAACATGTAACGTACAACGTATAACGTATACCGTATAACGTATAACTAATAACGTATAACGTATAACGAATATCGTACAACGTATAACGCATAACGTATAACGTATAACGTATAACGCATAACGTATAACGCATAACGTATAACGTATAACGTATAACCTATGACGTATAACGTATAACGTATAACGTATAACGTATAACGTATGACGTATAACGTATAACGTATAACCTATCAGGTATAACGTGTAACGTGTAACGTATAACGTATAACGTATAACGTATAACGTATAAAATATAACGTATAACGTATAACGTAGAACGTATAACGTATAACGTATAACGTATAACGTATAACGTATAACGTATAACGTATAACGTATAACGTGTAACGTGTAACGTATAACGTATAACGTATAACGTATAACGTATAACGTATAACGTATAAAATATAACGTATAACGTATAACGTATAACGTATAACGTATAACGCATACCGAATAACGTATAACGTGTAACGAAGAACGCATAACGCATAACGTATAACGTTTATCGTATAACGTATAATGTATAACGTATACCGCATAACGTATAACGTATAACCTATGACGTATAACGTATAACGTATAACGTATAACGTATAACGTATAACGTATAACGTATAATGTATAACGTATAACGTATAACGTATAACGTATAACGTATAACGTATAACGTATAACGTATAACGTATAACGTATAACGTATAACGTATAACGTATAACGTATAACGTATAACGTATAACGTATAACGTATAACGTATAACGTATAACGTATAACGCATACCGAATAACGTATAACGTGTAACGAAGAACGCATAACGCATAACGTGTAACGAAGAACGCATAACGCATAACGTATAACGTATATCGTATAACGTATAATGTATAACGTATACCGCATAACGTATAACGTATAACCTATGACGTATAACGTATAACGTATAACGTATAACGTATAACGTATAATGTATAACGTATAACGTATAACGTACAACGTATAACGTATAACGTATAACGTATAACTTATAACGTATAACGTATAACGTATAACGTACATCGTATAACGTATAACGTATAACGTATAACTTATAACGTATAACGTATAACGTATAACGTACAACGTATAACGTATAACGTATAACGTATAACGTATAACGTATAACGTATAACGTATAACGTATAACGTAAAACGTATAACGTATAACGTATAACGTATAACGTATAACGTATAACGTATAACGTATAACCTATAACGTATAACGTATAACGTATAACGTATAACGTATAACGTATAACGTATAACCTATGAGGTATAACGTGTAACGTGTAACGTATAACGTATAACGTATAACGTATAACGTATAACGTATAACGTACAACGTACAACGTATAACGTATAACGTATAACGTATAATGTATAACGTATAACATATAACGAATAACGTATAACGTATAACGTTTAACGCATATCGTATATCGTATAACGTATAACGTATAACTTATAACATGTAACGTACAACGTATAACGTATACCGTATAACGTATAACTAATAACGTATAACGTATAACGAATATCGTACAACGTATAACGCATAACGTATAACGTATAACGTATAACGCATAACGTATAACGCATAACGTATAACGTATAACGTATAACCTATGACGTATAACGTATAACGTATAACGTATAACGTATAACGTATGACGTATAACGTATAACGTATAACCTATCAGGTATAACGTGTAACGTGTAACGTATAACGTATAACGTATAACGTATAACGTATAAAATATAACGTATAACGTATAACGTAGAACGTATAACGTATAACGTATAACGTATAACGTATAACGTATAACGTATAACGTATAACGTATAACGTGTAACGTGTAACGTATAACGTATAACGTATAACGTATAACGTATAACGTATAACGTATAAAATATAACGTATAACGTATAACGTATAACGTATAACGTATAACGCATACCGAATAACGTATAACGTGTAACGAAGAACACATAACGCATAACGTATAACGTTTATCGTATAACGTATAATGTATAACGTATACCGCATAACGTATAACGTATAACCTATGACGTATAACGTATAACGTATAACGTATAACGTATAACGTATAACGTATAACGTATAATGTATAACGTATAACGTATAACGTATAACGTATAACGTATAACGTATAACGTATAACGTATAACGTATAACGTATAACGTATAACGTATAACGTATAACGTATAACGTATAACGTATAACGTATAACGTATAACGTATAACGTATAACGTATAACGCATACCGAATAACGTATAACGTGTAACGAAGAACGCATAACGCATAACGTGTAACGAAGAACGCATAACGCATAACGTATAACGTATATCGTATAACGTATAATGTATAACGTATACCGCATAACGTATAACGTATAACCTATGACGTATAACGTATAACGTATAACGTATAACGTATAACGTATAATGTATAACGTATAACGTATAACGTACAACGTATAACGTATAACGTATAACGTATAACTTATAACGTATAACGTATAACGTATAACGTACAACGTATAACGTATAACGTATAACGTATAACGTATAACGTATAACGTATAACGTATAACGTATAACGTAAAACGTATAACTTATAACGTATAACGTATAACGTATAACGTATAACGTATAACCTATAACGTATAACGTATAACGTATAACGTATAACGTATAACGTATAACGTATAACCTATGAGGTATAACGTGTAACGTGTAACGTATAACGTATAACGTATAACGTATAACGTATAACGTATAACGTATAACGTATAACGTATAACGTATAACGTATAACTTATGACGTATAGCGTATAACGTATAACGTATAACGTATAACGTATAACGTATAACGTATAACGTATAACGTATAACGTATAACGTATAACGTATAACGTATAACCTATGAGGTATAACGTGTAACGTGTAACGTATAACGTATAACGTATAACGTATAACGAATATCGTACAACGTATAACGCATAACGTATAACGTATAACGTATAACGCATAACGTATAACGCATAACGTATAACGTATAACGTATAACCTATGACGTATAACGTATAACGTATAACGTATAACGTATAACGTATGACGTATAACGTATAACGTATAACCTATCAGGTATAACGTGTAACGTGTAACGTATAACGTATAACGTATAACGTATAACGTATAAAATATAACGTATAACGTATAACGTAGAACGTATAACGTATAACGTATAACGTATAACGTATAACGTATAACGTATAACGTATAACGTATAACGTATAACGTGTAACGTGTAACGTATAACGTATAACGTATAACGTATAACGTATAACGTATAACGTATAAAATATAACGTATAACGTATAACGTATAACGTATAACGTATAACGCATACCGAATAACGTATAACGTGTAACGAAGAACGCATAACGCATAACGTATAACGTTTATCGTATAACGTATAATGTATAACGTATACCGCATAACGTATAACGTATAACCTATGACGTATAACGTATAACGTATAACGTATAACGTATAACGTATAACGTATAACGTATAATGTATAACGTATAACGTATAACGTATAACGTATAACGTATAACGTATAACGTATAACGTATAACGTATAACGTATAACGTATAACGTATAACGTATAACGTATAACGTATAACGTATAACGTATAACGTATAACGTATAACGTATAACGTATAACGTATAACGCATACCGAATAACGTATAACGTGTAACGAAGAACGCATAACGCATAACGTGTAACGAAGAACGCATAACGCATAACGTATAACGTATATCGTATAACGTATAATGTATAACGTATACCGCATAACGTATAACGTATAACCTATGACGTATAACGTATAACGTATAACGTATAACGTATAACGTATAATGTATGACGTATAACGTATAACGTACAACGTATAACGTATAACGTATAACGTATAACTTATAACGTATAACGTATAACGTATAACGTACAACGTATAACGTATAACGTATAACGTATAACGTATAACGTATAACGTATAACGTATAACGTATAACGTATAACGTATAACGTATAACGTATATCGTATAACGTATAACGTATAACGAATAACGTAAAACGTATAACGTATAACGTATGACGTATAACGTGTAACGAATAACGTATAAAGAATAACGTACAACGTATATCGTATAACGTACAACTTATAACGTATAACGTACAACGTACAACGTATAACGTATAACGTATAACGTATAACGTATAACGTATAACGTATAACGTATAACGTATAACGTATAACGTATAACGTATAACGTATAACCTATGACGTATAACGTATAACGTATAACGTATAACTAATAAAGTATAACGTATAACGAATATCGTAGAACGTATAACGCATAACGTATAACGTATAACGTATAACGTATAACGTATAACGTATAACTTATGACGTATAACGTATAACGTATAACGTATAACGTATAACGTATAACGTATAACGTATAACGTATAACGTATAACGTATAACGTATAACGTATAACGTATAACGTATAACTTATGACGTATAGCGTGTAACGTATAACGTATAACGTATAACGTATAACGTATAACGTATAACGTATAACGTATAACGTAAAACGTATAACGTATAACGTATAACGTATACCGTATAACGTATAACGTACAACGTATAGCGTATAACGTATAACGTATAACGTATAACGTATAACGTATAACGTATAACGTATAACGTATAACGTATAACGTATAACGTATATCGTATAACGTATAAGGCATAACATGTAATGTATAACGTATAACGTATATCGTATAACGTACAACTCATAACGTATAACGTACAACGTATAACGTATAACGTGTAACGTATAACGTATAACGTATAACGTATAACGTATAACGTATAACGTATAACGTATAACGTATAACGTATAACGTATAACGTATAACGTATAACGTATAACGTATAACGTATAACGTATAACGTATAACGTATAACGTATAACGTATAACGTATAACGTATAACGTATAACCTATGAGGTATAACGTGTAACGTGTAACGTATAACGTATAACGTATAACGTATAACGTATAACGTATAACGTATAACGTATAACGTATAACGTATAACGTATAACTTATGACGTATAGCGTATAACGTATAACGTATAACGTATAACGTATAACGTATAACGTATAACGTATAACGTATAACGTATAACGTATAACCTATGAGGTATAACGTGTAACGTGTAACGTATAACGTATAACGTATAACGTATAACGAATATCGTACAACGTATAACGCATAACGTATAACGTATAACGTATAACGCATAACGTATAACGCATAACGTATAACGTATAACGTATAACCTATGACGTATAACGTATAACGTATAACGTATAACGTATAACGTATGACGTATAACGTATAACGTATAACCTATCAGGTATAACGTGTAACGTGTAACGTATAACGTATAACGTATAACGTATAACGTATAAAATATAACGTATAACGTATAACGTAGAACGTATAACGTATAACGTATAACGTATAACGTATAACGTATAACGTATAACGTATAACGTATAACGTGTAACGTGTAACGTATAACGTATAACGTATAACGTATAACGTATAACGTATAACGTATAAAATATAACGTATAACGTATAACGTATAACGTATAACGTATAACGCATACCGAATAACGTATAACGTGTAACGAAGAACGCATAACGCATAACGTATAACGTTTATCGTATAACGTATAATGTATAACGTACACCGCATAACGTATAACGTATAACCTATGACGTATAACGTATAACGTATAACGTATAACGTATAACGTATAACGTATAACGTATAATGTATAACGTATAACGTATAACGTATAACGTATAACGTATAACGTATAACGTATAACGTATAACGTATAACGTATAACGTATAACGTATAACGTATAACGTATAACGTATAACGTATAACGTATAACGTATAACGTATAACGTATAACGTATAACGTATACCGCATAACGTATAACGTATAACCTATGACGTATAACGTATAACGTATAACGTATAACGTATAACGTATAATGTATGACGTATAACGTATAACGTACAACGTATAACGTATAACGTATAACGTATAACTTATAACGTATAACGTATAACGTATAACGTACAACGTATAACGTATAACGTATAACGTATAACGTATAACGTATAACGTATAACGTATAACGTATAACGTATAACGTATAACGTATAACGTATATCGTATAACGTATAACGTGTAACGAATAACGTAAAACGTATAACGTATAACGTATGACGTATAACGTGTAACGAATAACGTATAAAGAATAACGTACAACGTATATCGTATAACGTACAACTTATAACGTATAACGTACAACGTACAACGTATAACGTATAACGTATAACGTATAACGTATAACGTATAACGTATAACGTATAACGTATAACGTATAACGTATAACGTATAACGTATAACCTATGACGTATAACGTATAACGTATAACGTATAACTAATAAAGTATAACGTATAACGAATATCGTAGAACGTATAACGCATAACGTATAACGTATAACGTATAACGTATAACGTATAACGTATAACTTATGACGTATAACGTATAACGTATAACGTATAACGTATAACGTATAACGTATAACGTATAACGTATAACGTATAACGTATAACGTATAACGTATAACGTATAACGTATAACTTATGACGTATAGCGTGTAACGTATAACGTATAACGTATAACGTATAACGTATAACGTATAACGTATAACGTATAACGTAAAACGTATAACGTATAACGTATAACGTATACCGTATAACGTATAACGTACAACGTATAGCGTATAACGTATAACGTATAACGTATAACGTATAACGTATAACGTATAACGTATAACGTATAACGTATAACGTATAACGTATATCGTATAACGTATAAGGCATAACATGTAATGTATAACGTATAACGTATATCGTATAACGTACAACTCATAACGTATAACGTACAACGTATAACGTATAACGTGTAACGTATAACGTATAACGTATAACGTATAACGTATAACGTATAACGTATAACGTATAACGTATAACGTATAACGTATAACGTATAACGTATAACGTATAACGTATAACGTATAACGTATAACGTATAACGTATAACGTATAACGTATAACGTATAACGTATAACGTATAACGTATAACGTATAATGTATAACGTATAACGTATAACGTATAACGTACAAAGTATAACGTATCACGTATAACGTATTACGAATTACGTATAACGTATAACGTATAACGTAACACCTATAACGTATAAAGTATAACGTATAACGTATAACGTATAACGTATAACGTACATCGTATATCGTAAAACGCATAACGTATAACGTATAACGTATAACGTGTAACGAAGTACGTATAACGAATAACGTATAACGTATATCGTATAACGCACAACTTATAACGTATAACGTACAACGTATAACGTATAATGTATAACGTGTAACGTATAACGTATAACGTATAACGTATAACGTATAACGTATAACGTATAACGTATAACGTATAACGTATAACGTATAACGTATAACGTATAACGTATAACGTATAACGTATAACGTATAACGTGTAACGTATAACGTATAACGTAAAACGTATAACGTATAACGTATAACGTATAACGTATAACGTATAACGTATAACGTATAACGTATAACCTATAACCTATAACGTATAACGTATAACGTATAACGTATAACGTATAACGTATAACGTATAACATATGAGGTATAACGTGTAACGTGTAACGTATAACGTATAACGTATAACGTATAACGTATAACGTATAACGTATAACGTACAACGTACAACGTATAACGTATAACGTATAACGTATAATGTATAACGTATAACGTATAACGAATAACGTATAACGTATAACGTTTAACGCATATCGTATATCGTATAACGTATAACGTATAACTTATAACATGTAACGTACAACGTATAACGTATACCGTATAACGTATAACTAATAACGTATAACGTATAACGAATATCGTACAACGTATAACGCATAACGTATAACGTATAACGTATAACGCATAACGTATAACGCATAACGTATAACGTATAACGTATAACCTATGACGTATAACGTATAACGTATAACGTATAACGTATAACGTATGACGTATAACGTATAACGTATAACCTGTCAGGTATAACGTGTAACGTGTAACGTATAACGTATAACGTATAACGTATAACGTATAACGTATAACGTATAAAATATAACGTATAACGTATAACGTATAACGTAGAACGTATAACGTATAACGTATAACGTATAACGTATAACGTATAACGTATAACGTATAACGTATAACGTATAACGTATAACGTATAACGTATAACGTATAACGTATAACGTATAACGTATAACGTATAACGTATAACGTATAACGTATAACGTACAACGTATAACGCATACCGAATAACGTATAACGTGTAACGAAGAACGCATAACGCATAACGTATAACGTTTATCGTATAACGTATAATGTATAACGTATACCGCATAACGTATAACGTATAACCTATGACGTATAACGTATAACGTATAACGTATAACGTATAACGTATAACGTATAACGTATAACGTATAACGTATAATGTATAACGTATAACGTATAACGTATAACGTATAACGTATAACGTATAACGTATAACGTATAACGTATAACGTATAACGTATAACGTATAACGTATAACGTATAACGTATAACGTATAACGTATAACGTATAACGTATAACGTATAACGTATAACGCATACCGAATAACGTATAACGTGTAACGAAGAACGCATAACGCATAACGTGTAACGAAGAACGCATAACGCATAACGTATAACGTATATCGTATAACGTATAATGTATAACGTATACCGCATAACGTATAACGTATAACCTATGACGTATAACGTATAACGTATAACGTATAACGTATAACGTATAATGTATAACGTATAACGTATAACGTACAACGTATAACGTATAACGTATAACGTATAACTTATAACGTATAACGTATAACGTATAACGTACAACGTATAACGTATAACGTATAACGTATAACGTATAACGTATAACGTATAACGTATAACGTATAACGTAAAACGTATAACGTATAATGTATAACGTATAACGTATAACGTATAACGTATAACCTATAACGTATAACGTATAACGTATAACGTATAACGTATAACGTATAACGTATAACGTATAACGTATAACGTATAACGTATAACGTATAACGTATAACGTATAACGTGTAACGTATAACGTATAACGTAAAACGTATAACGTATAACGTATAACGTATAACGTATAACGTATAACGTATAACGTATAACGTATAACCTATAACGTATAACGTATAACGTATAACGTATAACGTATAACGTATAACGTATAACATATGAGGTATAACGTGTAAAGTGTAACGTATAACGTATAACGTATAACGTATAACGTATAACGTATAACGTATAACGTACAACGTACAACGTATAACGTATAACGTATAACGTATAATGTATAACGTATAACGTATAACGAATAACGTATAACGTATAACGTTTAACGCATATCGTATATCGTATAACGTATAACGTATAACTTATAACATGTAACGTACAACGTATAACGTATACCGTATAACGTATAACTAATAACGTATAACGTATAACGAATATCGTACAACGTATAACGCATAACGTATAACGTATAACGTATAACGCATAACGTATAACGCATAACGTATAACGTATAACGTATAACCTATGACGTATAACGTATAACGTATAACGTATAACGTATAACGTATGACGTATAACGTATAACGTATAACCTGTCAGGTATAACGTGTAACGTGTAACGTATAACGTATAACGTATAACGTATAACGTATAACGTATAACGTATAAAATATAACGTATAACGTATAACGTATAACGTAGAACGTATAACGTATAACGTATAACGTATAACGTATAACGTATAACGTATAACGTATAACGTATAACGTATAACGTATAACGTATAACGTATAACGTATAACGTATAACGTATAACGTATAACGTATAACGTATAACGTATAACGTATAACGTACAACGTATAACGCATACCGAATAACGTATAACGTGTAACGAAGAACGCATAACGCATAACGTATAACGTTTATCGTATAACGTATAATGTATAACGTATACCGCATAACGTATAACGTATAACCTATGACGTATAACGTATAACGTATAACGTATAACGTATAACGTATAACGTATAACGTATAACGTATAACGTATAATGTATAACGTATAACGTATAACGTATAACGTATAACGTATAACGTATAACGTATAACGTATAACGTATAACGTATAACGTATAACGTATAACGTATAACGTATAACGTATAACGTATAACGTATAACGTATAACGTATAACGTATAACGTATAACGCATACCGAATAACGTATAACGTGTAACGAAGAACGCATAACGCATAACGTGTAACGAAGAACGCATAACGCATAACGTATAACGTATATCGTATAACGTATAATGTATAACGTATACCGCATAACGTATAACGTATAACCTATGACGTATAACGTATAACGTATAACGTATAACGTATAACGTATAATGTATAACGTATAACGTATAACGTACAACGTATAACGTATAACGTATAACGTATAACTTATAACGTATAACGTATAACGTATAACGTACAACGTATAACGTATAACGTATAACGTATAACGTATAACGTATAACGTATAACGTATAACGTATAACGTAAAACGTATAACGTATAATGTATAACGTATAACGTATAACGTATAACGTATAACCTATAACGTATAACGTATAACGTATAACGTATAACGTATAACGTATAACGTATAACCTATGAGGTATAACGTGTAACGTGTAACGTATAACGTATAACGTATAACGTATAACGTATAACGTATAACGTATAACGTATAACGTATAACGTATAACGTATAACGTATAACGTATAACGTATAACTTATGACGTATAGCGTATAACGTATAACGTATAACGTATAACGTATAACGTATAACGTATAACGTATAACGTATAACGTATAACGTATAACGTATAACCTATGAGGTATAACGTGTAACGTGTAACGTATAACGTATAACGTATAACGTATAACGAATATCGTACAACGTAT